>NW_007577870.1:0-15840 GCF_000690725.1 Stegastes partitus | reverse complement strand
AAAAAAATGGTGGAATATTGTAACATTCAAAAACTATACATGTGAAATACTTATATTTTTAAGAGAGTAAAACTATGTAGTTATATAGTCAGTTTTGATTACATTATGTACAGTTTGTTTGTTTTTACAGTCAACATGTAAAATAGTACCTTTTGTCCTGTGATTTTCTAGATATTAACTTGAACAAAACAGGAAACATCTGTAAAATAACAGCTGAATAATGTGTATATACATATTTTTTTCTTTCAAACAATAGCAACAAAGCAAATATCTGTAAAAAAAAAAAAAAATAAAAAATATGTGTATATTTGCTGGTTTAAATACAGTAAAAATAGTGTAATTTTGTGGTCAAACTAGATTTTTACAGTGGTTGACTGTTTTGTTTTTTTACAGTTAACATGTGGACAATACCGTTTCCTCTGAGATTGTACTAATTTTTGTCTGTGATTTAACAAGACAGGAATTATCTTTAAAGTAACTGTAAATTGTTTTAAAAATACACATAAAACTGTTGAAAAATGTTCATTTTTACAGTGTGGGTAAGCTGTTCACCTGCTGTCAGTCCAGGGAAAAGTTATCCACATTTTAAAGAAAGCTTTCTTGATCTTCTTTAAAATTCATAATTATCATTAATTATTAAAGTTATTGTGTGCCTGCCTGGGATTCATTTATACGATGTTCAACAATCAGGTGCTTACTGTTCAGAGAAGATTTTAAAGTAGATTTTACTCAGGCAAACTGTCATTCAATGCTTTGGGCACTAGGGGGCACATGTGCTCTTCCTGACAGTGTCACTACTGTAGATGCTTTCAGAGGAAACTGTTTTTTTCTCTTATGTTTGACAAAATATTCACATCTCAAAATGACATTAGGTCGTGTTATCATCTACGCTGCTGCAGGCTCTCCCTTCAGCTGCCATTATCAAGGGATTAACTCCTGGATCGCACTATTAAAAGTCAGCTGTAGCCTCATATAGTCAAAGAAAAATGCAAATTTCATGTTTATTCAGAGGTCATTTACAGTGAATATATTTCCCAGTGGTACATAAGGTAAAAATAAGTACATAAAACATTTTCTATTGACAGATAAAGACTTTGGAATGTCAGGCTTTTCATTGCTAAAATTATTTGTACATGTACAAGAATTGCAGGTGCACATTTCCACACGAAGAAAAACAAATCAATCCATCCATGTTTTTGAATTTGTGACAGAAAAACAAAAAGAACAAAAGAGCTCAGAGCAACTTGAAGAGCAAGTAGGAGAACTGCATGTCAGGTCTACCTTCCACTGTTGTACATTCAGTCGAAGTCTGTAAAATGCTATGCACATAAAATCACATGAAGAATATAAGACATCCAACATAGAAACAATACAGAAATTTACCTTTAGGCTAAGTTTCAATACAAAAAGTGTATTCCTTTGGTAGAAAACGTTTATCTCAGGAAACAAAATGTGCTGGATATAAAGATCTTGCATCTTGCATGGCCTGTCTTACATCCACTGGGCCAATGGACTGTGGGACTAAAACATTCAGCTCATATCAGGAGTGCTGCATATTTAATTTATGTTGGCATGTCATGAAGCCAGAGCAGCCCGCTGACATGCACTGGGGCTGTTTGTGTTTTTCTAGAAAACACTTCTGATTACAGCATGAAGGTGGTCATTCACAGGTCGATCTGTATACAGTACTTTGGTTCATTTTTGATCACCAAGTCCTTAGAGTGCTGGGGAGGAATATTGCGCGCAATGCGTCCAAGTGTAAACTATGTGCCCATAGAGTTACAATATAGACAGAAAACATTAGAAATGAAGCAGTGACACATACAAAAAAAAAACAAAAGAGAAACCAATCTTCTTTCCAGACTTGTCTTGTGCATGAAATGGGGCAACATTACTGCCATACACACTAGTAATTTCAGACAGTGCAACTCAAACTTCATTGATGTCCCTCCTTTAGAAGATTTTCAGCCGTTTTCCAATCGCTCTGCCGCCCTTTGGCACTCTCTGGCTCGGCTGGTCTTTAGAAAGCGGGCAGTACTTGATGGTGTGCGCATTGTCGCCGTTGGCACTGCAGAGGGGGCAGGTGTATGCCCGCAGGATGGGGCACAGGACTCTGCCGTCCGTCGTCTTCAGGATGTGGGTGCCGTAAACTTCCTCCGGCGCGCCGTTATTCCGACAGAAGACGCACACTTTGGGCTCCGGCTTGCACCTCTGAGTCTGTTTGCGTCTTCGCTCCATGGAGAGCAGGTCGAGGCCGGCGAAGCTTCCCCTGTAGGAGGGGGAATCTCTGTCTCCCAGCTGCGAATCGGCAGCAAGGTGCTCGTACGGCCTCAGAAGCAAGATGCGCTCCTTCAGGTCGTATATGGAGAGCGGAGGCGAGCCCGGAGCCGCGCAGCAGCACTCCAAGTGTCCGTCGCTGTCCCTGCCGTGCCCAATTACGCAAGAGCAAACCGGGGAGTCGTCCTCCAGCCCCAGGGTCGCTTTCAGGGACTCGGTGATGGAGTTGGGGCTGCAGGACGGGTTGTTGGTCTTATTTTTGGCGACAAGTGTCGACAGACCGAGGTAGTCGTTCCAAAAATTAAAGGTGTAATCATAAGGAGACCGCGCGTCCAGGTAGCCGCGCTCTAAAAAATCCATCCTGCAGAGTTTTAATGTCCACAGAAGCGAGTAGGCGTTTCAGCTTGTGTGTCTGCCAGCATGGGTAGCCTGTGGAGGGGTTTCTTCTCTCTGCTCTTGCGGGGTCTAGTTTGCAGAGCCTTCAGCATGTAGGCGCTGATAAGTTCCCCAGAATAAAACACGGGGGCGTGGTTTGGTTCAAGTTGATTTTCTCTCCGGCCCCATAGGAGGGTCTACAGAGCAGAGCTGGGAGTCACTGAGCTGGGAAAAATAATTTCCCCTCCCATTAGAACTATTAGCACTGAAAGCGTATCTCTTTGTGTTACAAGAAAACCGTCTGCCCTGTTGGTTGGTTACAGTTTCCCTCATATTTTACTATTTTTAGGATGTTTTTCTCATTGTTTTTGGTATTTCTTTGAATAGCATTTAATAGAAAACAAGCCAATAAACACTCTGGCTGTTTATAATTAACACTTTCACTCCCAGTAGAAGGGATTCTTGCAACAGTAGCTCTGCATGGTTCTGGACCAGATCTTGGTCTCTGCTAAGCTCAGATAATCCTGATTATAATCATCATCTGGGCTATTTTCTCAGACTGAACTCCTCCATAGTGACAGAAAACATCAATTGATCTTTTAGTGGGAAATTCTCCTTTACAATAGTGGCACAAGTTCATATTTTCCATGTGCAGCCTCTTCCACTTGTCATGATAGCAGACAATAAAGAAGCCAGTGCTGTTTACGGATCATAGTGGAGCCACATGCATAATGGAAACTAGCTCATTTTTACCATTTCTGCTCATTTTATAGATAAATAAATATATATATGCACTCATTCTTGTGAAGAACTACTAAATTAACAATATGTGTCACTTGTTTCACTTCTTTCCAGACCTTTTAATGTAAAAAAAAAAAAAAGAAGAAGAATCTGAAAAGGAAGAGCAGCATATTGGTTGAAGACCTCACAGTTAGTAGAGATGTTCGACCTGTCACAGGCAGACTTAGCTTTGTTTTAGAGGGTCACAAGTCAATAGAGGTTGACAGTCACTGGCCCAGACAATAGATTAGTGAGCCTGTCCTCTGAGATAAATGTTTTCTTATCTTAAAAGTCCTCAAGGTTTGTATTTTCCAGCGGTTAACACAACTTTAGATTGAAAATAAAACATAGAATGACAAAAATGTAGCCTTTATTGACAGAAAATTCAAAGGAAAAGACTTGATGTTTGGCTGGCAGTGCAGCAAAAGCACAAAAACAACAACCTTTGAATGCAAATAAATGGAAACGGAACATTTCTGCATCGTGCGTTCGACTGCTTTTAACAGATCGCTTCCCGCACCGATGAACCAGTCGTTCCACGTGAAGCTGCACCTGTTCTGCTTCCCCCGAGTCCACGGCTTTGTGCTCACAACCAGCCCTGCTCTACTCCATTGTCTCCTCTCTACAGCGGGCCGTTTAACTTCATTAATATGCATTAAAACGGAGTGTGCCGCATCTGTGTGTGTGTGTGTGTGTGTCAGTCAAAGCCCAGTATAAGACAGGCTCCCAAAAAAAAAAAAAAAAAAAGGGAGCTTGATAACTGACCTGACTGCCGGGACAATGACTATGTTACTATTTTTGTCACACCCTCAAGTGAAATATTAAGGACAGTCGAAGCTGAGACAAAAGTCATTTGCACGTCTTATACTTTCAAATTGGAGCTTAGATCAATTTGCCACCATTGTGAGGGGCTTTCACTGATGAAATAAATCAATATCAGTCTACTACAGGCTTGGAATTAGTCTCTGGATGATTCTGTTATTCGGAGTTGCAGGGAAATGTATATTAAAAACTTAAATCACAGTTTTATTTCTGCTTCTGGGTTCAGTGTTGTGTTTGTACACCAGTTTATTACGACTTATAAACGTGTCTGTTTCCAGATTTGTGCTCCTTGGCAGTGCATTCTGAAATAAGACCTCTATTTGGTGTCACATGAGGATGAGTTTGACTTTAAATCATGCTATAATCTACAAGAAAATGCGCGAGTGTGTCCAAAATTTGCATGGCCCTATAATTCTTTGAAGAGAGCACGCGTTTGGCGGCGCTATAAAAGTTTCCAGCGAGTCTAGGTGGCACAAAGCATGAAGAAAATCATGTTAGCAAGACAGTTTCTCCTGCATGTGAGAATAAATTATCATCAGAATACACCACATGGTCCATTTTCAAGGTCACCTCCAGCTCTGCATGCACAAAGCAAATCATGAGAGAGCATTTAAAAGATGAATGGCTGCCATATCACAATAGATAAATTGCATGGGGGCCAATATGACATGTGGCTCTGCTGCTTGAGGGAAGCCTTTATTATTCTTAGTGCAAAACATGTTTGGCAGCAACAAAGAAAGTATTGATAATGAATATGAAATGCATTTTTACATTTGAAGAGTTTAATTCAGAGTCCCGTCACTTGAAAATGGGGCGGCAGCAGCAGGATCTCTGGCATGAAAGTAGTGTTTTTTTATTTTTATTGCGCATTTACATTACAGAGAGCAACTCCAAAAAATATACGACAAAAGTGCAGTAAAAACTGTGGGGGAAAAAAGAAGAGAATATGTTTAAAACAGACAACAATAATCTGTACTTAGTTCAGTTTTAGTGTAGTTATGGTGCAGTAATAAATCACCCCAAATTTAATAAAGGAAACTAAAGTGCAGTAGAGAGAATTAATCAGTCAAAGATGCAGAGAAGCAGGACAGTTTTTAATTTAGATTTAAAAGAGGCCAAAGTTGGGGCATGTTTAGGTTCATGGAGGAGTTGTCTCAGTCTGCATGCAGCAGCGTAGAAGCTTGCTGCACTTTCACTCTGATACTATTAACCGTCTGCTCCCTAAAGATGTAAGAAACCTGCCAGATTTATATTCTTCCAACATATCAGAAATGTTTTTGGCCCTAAGCTACGGAGTGAAAGTAATTGGAAGTGGGTGTAAAGTATAGCTTTGAGAACAAGAGTAATGTGCTCGGCTGTCATTGTTCTCGCTGTAACTCTTGTGGCGTCGTTCTGTATGAGCCGCGGTTGTCTAACCTTCATTTTTACCACATACTTACTCTTATATTCTGATGTCCAAAGTTGAAAATGAGATTGCGTTTCACTTCAAAGTCAGATTTCAAGGTGGAGAAACTGAACCAGGCCGGTCAAGTTGATGGAGTTTCTCGCAAATAGCTGCGTCATCATGTAAGACCAGGCCTTGTGCAGTTGATGTGTGTTTTTTCTGTATTTAGCCAAGGCGATTCTCTTTATCTAAACCTTTACCATGCTGTAGCTGCTGCAAGAAAGACACTTATTATATGCTGATTTTTTAAAAAAAAAAAGTACATTTCTCCCAATTAAATGTGCAGTTGCAAATGAGAAGTAGGCAAAATAAGTGTCGGTATTTGAGAATATATATTGAGAATTTTATTGTTTGAACACTTTTATCTACAGTAGATCTGCAACAAGAAGAAATAAAACTGA
The DNA here is from genome assembly GCF_000690725.1 of Stegastes partitus. Taxonomy (NCBI): domain Eukaryota; kingdom Metazoa; phylum Chordata; class Actinopteri; family Pomacentridae; genus Stegastes; species Stegastes partitus. The sequence goes on along the minus strand of NW_007577870.1, from coordinate 9,741 downwards.
TCATTTACATTTCAGGCATTTAAAGGCACTTTTAAAAAAAGTGCACGATAAGCTAAAACCGGTAACTGGCCAAGATAACAATACCTAATCACTAGTTTCATTGTAGCCGAATAGCAGCAACAAATCTTGCTTTGTTCGCACAAAATGTGGCCATTGTTCAACTGTGTTTACTTCTCAGTCCTGTCTGAGTGCGAGCCACGTCTAGCAGGGTTTTCTATCAAGGAAATTTCAGCGGCTCTGGCTTCCAAAGGGTTAAAAAATCTTCATGTGTAAATACGGCTTCCGAGGGTGATGATCGTACCCAGAGGCCTCCCAGGCAGCTCTGTCTGCCGAACAGCCGAGGCTGAGATGGGCAGGCACAGCTCCCCCATTCATCACTGTCAAGTTGAATAGAAAATTAACAAATCCCTTAATTAAAAGACCTCTCTAGACTCTGCTGTGTGTGTGTGTGTGTGTGTGTGTGTGTGTGTGTGTGTGTGTGCGCGCGCAAGTGTGTGTAGCACGTGCCAGCTGCACCGCTTCATTGTGCGAGCTACAACGGACTGGCACAAGAGACACAACAACACCACCGTCCATGCAAACACACAATCGCCCACCGCTCATACAGACCCCTGCGATTTCTGCCGCTGCATTAATTGCACGAGCTGCATAATGCGGCCGGCCTGAGCTTCACTTCATTCTGGATCTCCCTCCGTCCCCAGACACAGAGCTGGGTGGGGAGTCAGTTGGGGCTTTGATCCCTGACCTCTGCCTCCTCTCTCGGGAATATAAGGCTGCATCCCTAACGGTCGTCCATCTGCACACAACCCCCCCCCAGACCTCGGCTCCGAGAGCCGACCCAACCCCAGACACGTGTCACTGTCACCAGCAGCGGTAGGGAATGCTAAACAAGCCAAGGTCAACCTGAAATTAGGGGGTGTCTTTCGGCCTGTCAAGTGCTTTGTCACGACCACCAGCTACTGAATGCGACCCGCTATTACCGACCCCGAGACCCCACCCCCTCAACGCAGCAGCTATACATTCATGTATTCATACACATATTTAAAATCCTCTTGACATGGTGGAACTGAAAGGAATGTGTATCGGTGTCCAAAGAGCAAGAGAGTGTTCACCATTTTTAAGTTGATTTCCCAATACACCCCTTAAAATGTTGAATTTCTTGTAAATGGGAGCTGGAATAATTAGCCATGTATCAGCTACAGTGATTGTCCGTTACAAAATTTAAGAATTTCTTAAGGAAAACATCAAACATTCTCTAGTTCCAGCTTCTACACTGTGGGGTTTTGCAGTTTTCTCTATTTTGTGTAGTTGTGTATCGAGTTTGCAGACAAAGCAGTTTAAAAACACCACCTTCAGCGAATGGTCATTTTTCAGTATTTTCTGCACAAAGGATGAAATTATAATATGTATGTAACATATAGATGTATGCACATACACAAACATGCGCCCTTATGCATATACATAACATACACTCACGCACATGACTGCAACTCTCGCACAATGTACTCTGCACTTTTCTTCTCTTTACTCTTTATTATTTATGACTTTTTCTGTTTTTCTGCAGTGTTTTGTATCATGTCTTGTTTTTGCACAGATTTGCAGAACAGTCTCTTAGCAGTTTGCTGCCTGTACTGTATGAACATGTGACAAATAAAATCTTGAATCTTGAGCAGATCAGCCAATAATTAAGTGCAGCTGTATTAAAAGTCAACAAGTCTGTAGGATATGTCCATTCCTATTGTATGCTTAATTCCCAAATACATGGCTTAATCTTTTTTTTTTTTTTTTTACTGTTAAATTACTTTTGAAAACATATTTTGGCATATATTTTCTTTTCCAAGCAAAACTTGAGCTGCAATTTATGATTATTGCCATAAATCTGCTTGTTGTTTTGATGCTTGTTTGGTCACGAATCACAGTTTACTTGACCCCAGTGTGATGCCTTCAAGTGGCTTGTTTTGTCTGACTAGTTGTCCAAAAGCCAAAGATATTCCAAGCAGCAAATCCTCACATTGAAGAAGTTTAAAGTGTCAAATGTGTGTTTGTTTTTATTTTTTTTGCTTGAAAATGCTTTAAAGTCAAACAAAATGACTTGAGAAGAACCCATTTTCATTCTGTGCCTTGCTTGCAAAGTACCTCGTAACCGTGCTGGTTTAAAAATATCTTAAATCACATATATTACTGCTGTTAAATAACAGACTGAAAACTCAAGGCCAGTCGCTGTAGCTATACTTATCACCACAAGGAGCACAGAGAAGGAGGGGGAAAGTTGTGGGCCCACGGATCAGAAACTTGTTTAACTCACCCAAATCTGCAGAGATTAGAGCGGGAAGTAGTCAAAGGGCTTAGAGTGTATCGGTACAATGGGGCCGAGAGGATTAGAGGTGGATTCACTGAGCCCCTGCGATGCCCTTCATCTCTGGGGGTCCGCAGCCAGAGCACCTTTGTTGGGTTAACTAACGGCACTTCCCATGAACGCGGTGAACAGACCAATCCCTTTTTAATGATGCAGGGAAAATTCCATTGGCCCTGATTATCACAATGCTTTCGAGAGCCGCCATTGTCCCACACACCATGTCGAGCTTTTAAACTGTGCAGCCAGGCGAGTGGACTGTGAAGCGTTTGAAGTCTACTTGTAGTATTTTAGCACCGGCAGAAATAACCTCTGCTAAAACAATGCTGATGTGTGCATCTATTTTATGTTTGGAGCATAATGCTAACAGTAGCACTGTCAGGCCTTTAATTGCCACTGCGGCCACCCATGCTTAAAATATATGCAGTGCTGTGGAGCTTAATGGGTTGTAACATAGCGCTATAATGTGGCAAGCGCGTATATGAAAGGTAAAGGGTTTATTACCAGCATCTACATTATCTCCCTGGTGGGATCCTGTTGTCTCAGTGCTGCACAGATTGAAGCCTTAGTGACACATTCCTCAGTTTAAGAGCAGAAAACTAGCCTTACTGGTCCCACAAAAAGGACATTCTGACATAACTGAGCTGTATTTTCATTTAAATTTGAAAAGAAATATAATTTCATTTAGAGATGGATCTATTTTCTTACCAGATGGTTAAGACTGTGAAAAGTTCCCAGCTTTTAAAAAAGCCACAAAGTCCATGTAAGGAGGTAAGATGTCAGTACAAGCCATCAACAGGACTTCAGGGTTCAGGGAGCTCAGAGTTCATGTCTCATGTGGGATCATTATTCTGAGACTTTTCAAAATAAGTTTCAATTTAACTGCTGTTTGGTTAGCTTTAGGCGCCAAAACTGCAAGGTTAGTTTAGGAAAAGATCATGCTTTGGTTGACACTTGCACAGCTGCATGTTAGAGGCTCGGTTAGGCATCAAAGTGTAATATATTACAGTAAAGACACAGCTAAATTCTAGATGATTTTTTGTTGGAGCCAAAGCCAGAAAGGATCACTGACAGCAGGCCACTGTAAAAATTGAGGGTGTGAATGCAGTATTTTTCATTTTAGAGGATGGATTGAGCCTCATGCAACAGAAGTTAGGAGCATCATACTGAAAAATTAAAGCTTAAGTTGCGAATTTGATTTGGTTTATTTTATGCTAACTTGGCAGAATCCTAGCAAATATCTGGTAGTACACAAGACAGCATTTTCAGATTTGAGAATGAGATCATAATTCTGGATCATAATGATTAAAGACATATTGTGTTTTACACCATACGTCCACAGTTAGCAGTAGTTTTTGTTCTGTTTAAAAGAAGCAATGTTTTTTCTTAATTTGAGAAATGAATTTGGGATATGTCACAAATTATCATATATAGTTATGATATAAAGCATTTTCCTGAACTCCTTTATTAGGGTCTCCTTTTTTTTTGAAAACCTATTTTATCTTGACTGTTTTTATAAACTGTTTTGATAATCTTAACTACTTTTGAATTGAATTTCCCTTCTGGGATAAATAAAGTATTTTTCATTTTGTCGTACCCTGTAGCACTTTGAGATTGCGAAAATGTAAAGTGCAATACAAATAAAATGTATTATTGTTGTTATTATTATTATTATTGTTATTCATTTAATCCAGGGAAAAATATGTTTTGCTCAAAATGTAATTGGTAAAGCACTCGGAGACCGAGCTGTACTGGTTGATTTAAGCCTCAATGTGCAAAGCTAACCAGCAAACCTCAACAAAAAGGAAGGAACTGCTCAGAAACACAATTTTCCTTTCAGTCGTTCATAAATTTTGAAAGCAGTCGGCTAACTAGCTTACTGATAGCTGTTTGTGGGAGAATTATTGTCAGTAAGAGGCTTTTTGTTGACGTTGCCTCAGAAAGAGTTGCAAAAGACTTGTCTGTGTTTCCTTGCTTGTAACGGCTTCTGTTCTTTGTACACACACTAATGATGCGGTGCCAGAGATGGCAAACGGAATCGGTTGGTTGGTTCAGGCTCAAAATCATAACAGCTATTGGATGGATTCTGATAACAATTTCTTCCAGACTTTCATCCAAGTGTGCAGCGATGACTATTATTAACTTTATTGATGGCGGCTATTCTTCTAGCGCCACCAGCAGTTCGAACTTTTCATCTTGCGCACAAAACTAATCCAGACATTATGTGGTATTGACAGCTGGTGGATGGATTGCCGTGAAATGTGGCTCCCCTCAGGATTAACTGTTATCACTTTGTTCATCACTTAAGCTTCCATCAAGTGAGGTCAAAATTTTAATCTGTAATGCCTGCACAACTAATGACATTCCCATCACCCATCATCAGCTATAATTAGCAGATGGTAACATGCTAACAAGCTAAACTACGAAGGTAAACGTACCTGCTGGATACCGCCATGCTAGCATTGTCATTGTTAGCACTATTGTGACTAAATACAGTTGAAATATTTGCTAATGTTATCATGTTACTTATACAGATGAATACATCTGCAGTGCTAATTTCATTCATTTCATTTTATTTAGCCCCTCTACACTTTTATTGTTAAGGTTTTGTGGCCAGTCTCCATCTGGTCACTGGTTACACCCCTAAAACTCATGTCATTATGTGTATCCAAGATAGATATTTGCAAGTTTTTTTTTCCATTAAATAATCCCTTTCTGCTTTGCATTGGAAAGTTGTAATGTTGGAGTGTTTCAGTTGTACATGTTTGAACCGGAAACTGATTCTGAAGATAATGAATAATACAGAAAGCCCCACACTGGCGGTGGACAGGATTGGTAGCTGAGCTTTGTTACGTATAAAACCCTGGAAATCTGAATCCATGGTTTTTAGACCATCATTGGTAGTTTCAAGCTAGAAATTCTCAACCATACTGTTAAATATGTATTTCATTCATGATATGTCTCCTAGAGATGTCAGCAAGATAAAAGAACAGCAACTTGATTTTCACCAGAAACGGTCTTTAAAACTTCATAGAACACTTTGAGGGACAACCTTTATCTTTAATGGTGTTAATGCATATACAATAAATGAAACTTAAAATGAAATAGCAATAAAAAAAAGTCTGGGAATTAACAGAGACAAATAAAACCATAAGAATAAGATGTATTAAAAAAAACTGAAAGCAGTGACAAATACAATCAATAAGAGCAGCTGTTAAAGCTTGAAATTGCCTCAGTGGTATTAATGAGGTCAATTCAGAGTTTTGTTGAGGCATTTTCCAAGTATATGGGCCACAGTAACAAAAAACAACAAACATCATGTGTGTGATTGGTGTTATCGTGCCAACTGCAAATACAAAGATGACTTTATGTAATCAATAAAGCTTCTGTTTTCAAGGTGAACTCTGCTCACCACTTAGATCTGCAGCTCTGCCCAGCACTGGCTGACCCTAAATGTCCCACTCTGTTTGCTCTGTACTTAAATCCTCTCCTCACTGCAGCCCTGTTTATGGTCTGCTGCTAATATGCACTAAACTCAACACACTTCTACCACATAGACCATTAGATCTCTGAGGCAGATGTGTCTTGGCTCATATTAGTTCATGCTCGGCTGTCTCCTGTGATCTTTCAGCTATGCAGCTGCTGTCATGTCCACGATCTCTCATCTCGCATTTGGTTTCCTCAAACTGAGTTACAAAGAAACTGTACACTTTGGAGGAGCAGATTTGGCCTCGTTTGAGTTTGTGGCTTACATGACTGGATGGGAGTCCCATTCTGTGATATTGTGTAGTCAGTTTCAAAATCCAAAAGAGTATTTGCTCCAGCTGTTAGTGTTTGTGTTGAGGAGGAGGTTTGGGACTTATGGATAGTGAAAGTGATGGTCTTGGTTTGAAGAAAAAGAAAAGAAAGGCTGTGAAGAGTTGTTTGCACACATAAGATAATAAGCGTTTTATACGGGCGATAATAAGCCGGAAAGTGAAAGTTACCCTTACTATACAGTCATTTTCAAAATGTTAAAACAAAAATCTTTTTCGTTCGCCTGTACAATTTGTAAAGTTTCCTTTTTTTCTCTCTTCCTGCTGAGCCTTTTTATTGAACACTGAGTGAATTGTGTGTCGAAAAAGAAGCCCATGCCCTAATTCTTAGGAACTGATGCCAAAACCAGATATTTACTGTTCACAGTGCTGCAAATCTGTCAACATGTTGGCTCTGTTTAAATGACAACAGTGAAAATACACGGCAGTAAGGCTTATAAATATACTGTAATGTCAATGCTTTGTCATTAGTTGTGTTTTAAAAGAGGAGTTTGACTCATTAAATAAGTTATTCATCTTTTTTGTCAAGTTAGCTGAGAAGATCAATTCCACTCTTATGTCCATTTGTTGAATATGGAGCTACAGCCAGCAGCTGGTTAGCTTAGCTTAGCATCAAGACTGGAAAAGTCTCTTTCCACACATAATAAAATCTATTTAACAGCACCTCTAAAGCTCACTAATTAACAAGTGATATCTTCTAATCTGTGCAAAAACCCAAGTGTAAATATTTTCAGCACATAACCTGCCATAAAACAACTATGCTTTTTATTTTTCATGTATTATAAGAAAAAGAATAAGCATATTTGTGAATAAGTGTTTTTTTTTTTTTTCGAGTTTTGCCAAGTTTTATCAGTTGCACTTTCTTTCGTGACACACCTCACCTGCCTCTGTCTGACGGATACCTCTTGATGCTGTAAATCCCACCCATCTGTACACTCCAAGCAGTTCAAACAGTCACTCGGAGTGATTTGCTGACCCACCATCCCATCTGCAGCACACAGACCGGTGGACCCATGTGCAGATCAGGACAGGCCTGGCGGTGTAATGGTCGATACCACACAGGACCACAGATGGGTCCCCGCACAGTGGAGCCGGTGGCTGGCGCCGCGGCCTGGGCGCTGGCCAGATGGGCCACCCTGAGAGAGGCTCAGCCTGTCAGGCCCAAACAGGCTGATCCTATTACTCTGGGCCAAGGCTGGAGTCTAGTTCCACAGACACACACATCATCGGGGGAATCGACATGACCATGCCTGACTGTCACAGGCTGGATTCACCCTGGTGTGTGTGTGTTTGCATCTCCTGTGTGGTTTGTCATATGTTTTCATTGCTGTTTAAACTGGAGAAATCAGATTATGTTGGTTTCCCATAACAAAAAAAACCTGTATTCTCATCTCAGGAGAGTGCTGCTTTCTCTGGTTTCCTGGGTTGGGGGGGTATGCAGCCTGTGCAACCTGCTTCGTAGTACAGTTCATATTTCTAGCAAGGTCTTTGAAGCCTATTACTGAGGGTTTTTTTTTTTTTTTTATACTGTGACTTGCAGTGGCCCCTTATTTGATGTTGTTTTGGGGTGTTTGCATTGCTTCCCCAAAGGATGAAACCTGCATCTTGTTAGCTGTGGACTTTCACTGGCCAATCTTTAATATTTAATACATATCAAAATAATTTAGCCTGAAAGTCATAGTCACTCTACCCTCATTCCCACTTTATAGTGTTAAAAACATTTAAAATAATGCACAATCCTGGCAGGTATAGATAAAATGTCCACCTTTGTTTATCATTTCCTAGTATGTTAATAAGCAACGCTTGACAAAAAGAGAATTTGCTCCTAGAGCTTCTCAAATCAAGGTTGCCGTCTTGAGATTCCCAAATATTTATGAGTGCTGCTGAATTTGAAGCAGGGTGTTAGTGAGACCATGCTCAGTATGCTCTGCAAAACAGTTCCCAGGATAAATAAATGTTTAAAAAGCAGATTCTTTTGCATCAGATGTCTGACAGCAGTGCTACATTCTTGTCATTGTGGAGAATCAGGGGTAATAATAACATTATTGTCCATATGGGGTCCTATCTGCTTTCACCAAATGGCTGAACTCCATGAGTAGGTCATGTGTATTTATTTTCTTGTTTTTAGAGTAATCTGTTGTAGTGTTTTTGTTTTTAAGCTATGTTGGTGATTTAGTCTGATGATGGCAATGTCAGTCTACAGATTTCATAAAATACTAGCAGCTATTACATAGATTACCATGAGATTGTGCACAAACATTCACGGTTCCCAGATGCTGACTTTTCCTGTACAGCCACTGTGAGGTTCTCATTTGTGCTTCAGAGTAAAATATTTCCACAGTAATTGGACGGTTGACCATGAAATTTGGTGCAGATGTTCTTGGTGCCCAGAGGACGAATCCTGATGATTTGTAAATCTTGGTGATCCCCTGACTTTTTCTGTAGTGCCACCATAGACTGTATCCAACAGATGGATGTAGCCTCAGGGTCTGAAAAGTGAAGCCAATATGGAAGCGACTTTAAACACAGGGGAACTCCTTGTGGAAAATATCTAAATGTGTATGTAAAAGAAAATGGCGCTATTTCGCCCTTCCTTGATCTGTTACCTGAGAAAACAGTTATAGAGCCATGATGTCACTTGCTAGTTTTATGCCTGTTGTGAATATGGTGTCATCTGCAATAGGCATGTTTAGTTTGTGCTAATATTGAAATTGTCTCTGTTGTGTCCCTTGACCAACGAGCCACAGACAATTACTTTTCTTACATGACAAGTTTTTAACTTGGAGTGTTCAGACATTTACTACAGTTACCTTATTTTCTGTAGTAATTATGACGGACGCAAAGGAGGAGGTCAAATAGAGATATTATAAAGTTCCAAATGGTTGGGTCAAGAAAACATCGTGGCTTTAGATGGGAGATTGATGCTTGTTTTTTATTTGCAGTAAAGCATATGCTGACATTGGAGCGAAGCTACTCCCGATAAGGGCTCGTCCAGGATTTGAACCCGGGACCACTCGCACCCTAAGCGAGAATCATACCCCTAGACCAACGACTACTGCTAGCTTTGAACTGATGATCAACTTGCGTCTATTGCCCACAATAGTTTGATCATTTTCATGGTCAATGTGATTGTAATTCTGGTCAAAGTTTTTATTTTAACCTAACTCATGAGCTCTGGTTGTTCTTATTTTCTGTATTAAGTATGACAGAAGCAAAGGAGGAAGTCAGATGACGATGTTATAATGTCGCAAATGGTTGGGGTGGATGGATGGGTCAAGAAAAGGAAGTGTTATACGGGCGATAGATGTTTGTTTACCATTGAGGGCATAACTTCCTGCTTGTGCTAACATTGGAGCTGCACTCTATAAGGGCTCGTCCGGGATTTGAACCCGGGACCTCTCGCACCCTAAGCGAGAATCATACCCCTAGACCAACGAGCCAAGGGCTACTGCTGGCTTTAAACTGATGGTGAACTTGGGTCTATTGTCCACAATAGTTTGATCATTTTCATGGCCAATGTGATTGTAATTCTGGTCAAAGTTTTTATTTTAGCCTAACTCGTGAGCTCTAGTT
>NW_007577869.1:724880-743230 GCF_000690725.1 Stegastes partitus | reverse complement strand
GGTCTGATGTACATGGCAATTTTGGTGAGTTTTCGAGTATGTTTAGGGCCTCAAAAACGCGTGTCTTTGGCACGAATAATAATAATAATCCGAGCAGTTCCAATAGGGTCTTCGCACCCTTTTGGGTGCTCGGACCCTAATAAAAATCAGCCTGGCATTTAAACAACCCTTTATAATAATCAGATATTTATCTCAGTTGTTTGTGACCTCCCAAAGTATTTAAAGATTCTTTAGGATTAAACACTAGATGAAGATGTGCTGCCTGTATGTTATGTTTGCAAAAAAAAAAAAAACTAGCACCAATAAATGTCAATCTGCAATGTGAAATGTTCATATACTACATTAAAGAAGTCCTTTAAAGGCACACACTCATCCTGTGGAAATAAATAAAAGTCTGTCTAGGATCAAGATCTCTGTTTGAGCACAAAGAAGGGCTTGATGAAACACTACACCAAGAACTGAGCAGGAAAGTGTGTAATCTGTTGCATCTGTACAGATTCTAATATAAAGCAGATTAAGATAAAAGCAGATAAAGCAGAAAAAATGCAAAAAAATAAACACAATACCGACACAAGGATACCACAGAAATTGTAATCTTGTAATTCAATGTATTCACATTACAACATCCACATGGTTCAGTTTGTGACAACGTCTAATGATCTTCAAATATATTCACTGTATGATACATAATACCAATATAGGCACTTCCAGTAAGTCTGGCAATATTGAAGCTACAGTATAGTGTCTAAATTACAAAATGGTAAAAATAAATAATGTATATCTAAAAGAGTTTTTGTAGTTTTAAAATTTCTTTACTGTACAGCATATATGTATATTGTACAAAATGGAGCATCAACCTGCAAGGAAATTAATTATTTTACGTTCACAAATACTGTGTATTTGGACATATTCTTCCTTAGTACATGTGGTAAGTGCAAGGTACTAGTGAGAAGAAAGCAATTCATTATTTAATCATGTGTCAACTATATAAAAATACTCATCTCATTTTGTTTACATAATTGTAAAGCTTGTTTGGTTCCCATGGTTACACTTATTGTACACGTGTGAATAAGCATGACAATCAAATAAAAACAAATTAAGACATAAAAAATACAAAACTGATATACTGTATCAGCTCAAACACAAGTACTGACTCCAAACAGATGTAGCCACGGGGCAAAATTCACACACTGTCCACTGTAGGAGACCGTGATCGCCGACAACAGTGGACAGAATCGAATTACCTTTAAAGATGAGAGATGCTGTGCCATGAACGCTCTGCTACTTGTGCCAGTGAGGCAAAGCAGATCAAAGAGGAAGCGCAAGGAGAAATATGCTATAGGACCTTGTGTGAATAACAATTTCATCTGAGCATCTGTGAAGAATTGAACTACTTACTGCATCACTTTGCCCTTCATTACTTCACCGTCTCTGCTTGTGAGGAAAAGTAGCATCCCTCTCTCCCCCGACAGTACAAGATAACTAAATACAGGACAGAGTCACATTAGAGGGGCCGATGGAAGAATTCAAAGAAACCACTGCTGTCTTGCTCTCGCACGTACACTCTCTACACTACTGTATATATACATTCACGAAGCAGGACTGTTTTATTGGGGTTGCAATTACGTAAGTGTACTAACCAAATAAATGGCTGAAAGAAAAAGGTGTTTGTCTAATTCTGGACCGCTTCAGTTAAAATGGCTTTGTTGTACTGAACAGCTTTCCTGTACAACATTTGGGTTATTTTGTCAAGCTAAATACAATGTGTCCATTGTGTGTGTAACAATGATTACAGCTCATTAGGGATGAAATGCACCAACATACAGAAAACCAGCATGCATGAGATGCAATGGGCAATGCACGATCATTTGAGGCAAAAAAAAAAAAAGGAGAAAGACTGCAGCTGTTCTGATTCAGTGGCTTCTAACAATTCGGGTCTGATTTACGGTTTGGGGTAAATGTCAGTCCAATGTTTTACTAATCAGTCTGTCAACCAATTACTGAGCTTTTGTGTGGACCTTCCTGCTCTGTGGGACGCTCAGTAGCAAAGGCAGGGCAGAAGTGAAACAGGCCACTGTGGATGCAGTGTTCTGTTCACCGCGGCCAGGAACACTGTGTGAGTACGTTGATGCGAGGATCTGCAAGGGTACAAGCACATGATGTTCTACATCTGTAACGCACAACGTAATTTCAATCAAGCTCCGTCATATGCATGTGCGCAGGCTGACGTGTGTTTAAAGAAATGAGATTACGGTGGAAGAGCAGAAGTGCAGCGTGAGATTCAGATGTACATGTAGGTCATGAGAACTCGACAAGATTAGTGGAAGATAATTCATTACATATGGCCTCGCTGCACTCGTGACAGAAAGTTGACCCGCCAGCTCAGTGTAGAGAGAACTCATTCAGCTCAAGAACTACTTTATTCTTTATAGTCACCTTTCAATGTGGATATCAGCGACTAAAGGAACATCCACCAGGCTCAAGTCAAACTTCAGTGAAGCTGGATATGTAATTGGTTTACATGACGGTTTGAAAGTTGGAGCTATTGTCTTCAAGTACACTGGAACAATAATTTGTTGAAGCTTATGAGTACCACTTTGAAAGAAAATGTGACTGTGTTCGACCACTAGACAAAGATGTTGCACAGAACATGACTGACAAGGTCTGAGCACCGTATGGGTGATGGGATGTGACAGATTTGATGTTTCACAGAAGAAAAACTGATAAAACAGTACAAACTGCAGCCATTATTGTTATGTAAAAACATCCCCTCCTGTATATCGCTTTCATTAAAGGAAGGAACCATCTTTTTTACCGGCATCACACAGCTACAGCAGCTAATTCTGGGCAACTGTTTCAGCTCTCGTCACCTTTCACCACCGCTACTGGATGAATATTTTGAGGCGTAGCTACGTCACCTGACAGACTAATAATTTGCTCACGTATCCTCTCCATAACAGATGTGCTCTATATTTGGCTGAACTACGTCCAACTGATGCACTCTGGAGTGGTGCCTGGTCTTAACTCAAAGATAATGAATGTCTCCCTGAGGTGCCAGCAGAGGAGTCAGACAGATTCAATGTGCAAAGATCACAGAAATAGTTGGAGGGGTGCGTGACATTAACGTCAGCCTCGTTCTCAGCCTTTTATGAACACGTTTTTAAACCGCTTTGTTATCTCTGTGTGTTTTTCACTTACTGCCCTCGCAAGTGACACACAAGATTTCACTGAAACTCAACAACTGAGGTTTTCCTGAGGATTCAAGATCAGCATCGTTTGCAGGATTTATGTAATGAGGAAGTCAGAAATTGATACTAAAGAAAAAGGACATGGTGTTGGTTAGTCTATCTACAGCCTTTTCAAAATAACTTTCATTTTGGGATTTTTACTTGATAGCTTAGTATTTATGATTCTGTATGATGTATTGAAATGAATGTTTACCTGCTTAGTTTTTCCCAATACTTATTAGTATTTGTTCCGTTTGGTCTTGTATTCAGCACAGATTCATTTCAACAACTCACTGTTTCTTTTGAGTGCAGGTCTCTTGAGTACAATGTTTGGGTACAGTGATACCATATTTGCCTGTATTTAAAATTAAAGTTAAACTGCTGAGCGTGTCTATGTCCTCTGCAGAGGAATTGTGCATATGAGCAAATTAATTAAAAAAACAAACAAACAGGTACACACAAATGAACACACGTATTAAGTGTATAAAGGAGCCTCGAGCCTCTGTGTGAAACTAAAGTGGCTCCACAGAACAGTGTGAAGTGCTTCATTTGGCCACAAATGTAAAACATATTATGAGTAAATATTTGATTTTGTATGCTGAAGCCCATGGGTGAGGGATTAATTTTGGCAGAAGATGAAAGGAAGAAAATTACACCAATGTTCCTCATTTGTTTGACTCCCTTTATAATCCTTGTATAGAAAAAAAAAAACATATCATGGCCCAGGTGAGGCCTCAAAAAAAAGCTAAAATTGAAACACAAGTACAAGTAACTGTGATGTCTATATATAACTGCATTCAGAAAGTAATTATATATAAATTGGCAGCAAATTTCTGCAGTCCTGTGTTACCACACTGGGTTGAAGCCTGTGCAACCAGGCTTTGCTCTTCTCTTGACAGTAGCAAAAGAGTCTGTATCCCAAAGTACACCAATAATCCCGTATTGCAATATGGAAAGCTCCTTTAAATGTTTGGTGAAACCGCATATTCAGATAAAATGTGTAAAGCACAATTTTTCCCACCCTGTTTTTTTTTTTTTTTTTTCTGTATAGGCACACATTTCCCAAACATCTACAGTGTTGTGTCTAAGTGATGTGCTGGCAAAAAACAGGAGTCAGTTGATTGGACAAGAAAAAAAGTAATACTTCTTCACATCCCTGTCCTGACTGATGCCAGATTTCCCCTGGGATGTTTCACTGTGGGTCCCCCTCCTCTAGTTCCTCGGGAGGTTTAGAGTTGCCCCTCAGACACTCGGGCCACTCTGGTTCCTCCACTTCCTCCTCTGGATCCTCTCCTTCTACCACCTCCTCTCTGCTGCCTGACTCCTCCTCCTCCTCGTGAATGGCCAGTATTGGTTCAGCTACATTGTTTAAATGGACAGACTCTGCTCCTTGGCCTTGTTTCTGGGCCTCCTCTGCAATCACCTTCTTCCACATCTCGTGGTTCTCCAGTAGGTGCTGGGTGATCTGGCAGAAGACTTTCCTCCTCTTCTTGGGAGTGGCTTTTTCTGGTAGAAAAGAAGAGATCTTGATTAAAAACTTTGGATGTGGACTGAAAATTTACTGTCTAGCCTCCACCTGATCACTCACCACTTTTACAACCTTAAAGGATTTTTTTCTTTCTGTTATTTTGCTAATTAAATGCAAAGTATTAACCCTCATTTCCCCAAACATTTTGTAGGCATTGTTTGCTCCAGAGGCTGCAAGGTGGCTTGGTGGTTAGCACCATTGCCTCACAGCAAGAAGGTCACCGGTTCAATGCAGAAAGATCCTGGTGTCTTCATCCCGGTGTGAATGTGAGTGTGCTTGGTTGTCTGTCTCTAAGTGTAGCCCTGTGACAGACTGGTGACCTGTCCAGATGAACCTGCCTTCACCCTAAGTCAGCTGGGATAGACTCCAGCCCCCCACAACCCTATAGTGAGGATTAAGCGGTCTGTAGATAATGGATGGATGGATGGAAATGGCAGTAATCGCACAGCCATTTTCTTTGAAGAACACTTATTGCAGTTTAGTGAAATACTTCCTGAATTTTTGTCATGTGACTGTTGGTCATACCTGAGTTGCTAATGGCTTTACACTTGCCCTGAGGAATGCAGAATTTTTGTGTTTTTACAGAATTTGTGAAGCGCAAACAGTTTGTTTTTGGTGAATTTTTGAATGAGACGTGAATTAGATGCAATATCATGATTTTAAGCTTTGATTTGATTTGTTTTCTTAGGACTGTCAGAAAGTATTTAAAACTAACTCCTGTTTTTACAGTTCCCTGCTCTGATAAATTGTACCATTTTTGTAATATTTTTAAAGACAACATAAACATCTCATACCCCCCGGTGGGTCTTGGGCTTCAGAGGGTTTAGTAATTCCCCATGTAAATGTAGGAATGCAAATGTTTCCTAGTAATGAGACATTATTATAGTCAAGTCAGTTTTTTGCCATCACATTGTCAACACTTGAGTCATAAAAGATTTTTTTTTAAAAAGAACTGCTCATTGATTTTAGCAATGATTTTATGTATTTCCCTTTGGATATAAATCTTTAATGTGTGGGGGTTAAAAATACTGAATACATTATAAATACACTGTATAGAGGATTACTCAAACATCCCTTTGGCTTTCCAACAAGCCTTTATAACATGTGCTGGTAAGTGGCTCTCTAATCCAGTTTTGAAATGCAGTGTTTTTAAACTACAAACATCCTCAAAATGAATTCATTTCCCAGTATTCAGAAGAGGAACAACTGTTTAATGTTATTACTATTAAGACAGTAAATGTCCTGCAGCATGTCACATAATCCTCTAATATCCTCCGTACATGGATTTGATCATATCCATAAAAAAGAATAAATGGAAATCAGACAACTGCACTGTGTTCAGTCTGAATGCTTCTGATCATTTCCAGGTTGTCCTCGAGCCTCGACTGTAGCTTTGTTGTAGACTACAATGCTTACGTGATGCTTCTGAGCTGGTGGATGTGTCTTCCTCGGCGGTATCCTCCTCCTCCTCCTCCTCCTCCTCCTCCTCATTCTCCACTATCTCTGGCTCCTCTGCCTCTGGGTTGGGCTCCACCCATCGTCCGGGCATGAGGCAGGCTGAATCATACGAGTTACAAAGCGGTCCAACGATGTGTGTGATGAACGATTCTTGGAGTTTGGCCAGCTGTGGTGCTGCTCGATCCATGAAGGGGCTGATAGGAAGGCCCAGGCTGGACTCCTCGTCACCCTGCAGAACAAACAAACAAACAAAAAAAGTGCATGAGCCACACTGGTGCAAAATTATCCCAAAACATGGCATGACTCACATTTCACCACACATAACATCCCTTACTTGTTAACAATTAGGGATGGTTCTGAGTCTTAACAGTGTAAGAATTAGCAGTTTTCTGCCTACTTCATCCAGAGAGATGAAACCACAGAACATTATTTACAGCACGGCCATCAGTCAAAACAAACAGTATGACGGGTGCAACAAAAAAGAGACACTTTGGCGGTAAAGCTTTGAATAAACCAATAGTTCTCCAACCTGGTTCTTAACATATATACTGATCAAAAATGTAAGAGAATACTTCATTCTTATTTATTAAACTACACAGTGTATATCAATGACTAGGCAGTGGGAAACAAAATGACTAACTCACTGAGGGGGGGATTAACATTCACTTAAGCTTCATAACAACATGGATTGATATCTCAGAAGTTTGGTTGAACTGATGTTATACTGTGATGATTAAGTGTTCCCTTAATTTTTTTGAGCAGTATATTTAAATCCAGCTGTCGCTCTGTGTCCTAAAGACAAGGATGACAAACTACAGGCATAGACTCGATTATACCAAGACAGCTGTTGCCCACTTTGAAACCAATTATTAGTCCTTCTCTTAGATGCTACTTTCTAAGAAGCTCTTCATCAGTAAAACAACAGAACCAAAACCTAATATGTCATTAGACTGTAAACTGAATTGAACAGAATCAAAAGTATCCAAGACAGTCATTTCTAGACAAGAGCCAAAAGAAAAGCGCAGCATGCGTGCTGTCTATGACGTCTGTATGGATGTGAATGAATAACAGCTACAGCAAGGTTTCCTGGTTGCCTTGGTAACTGCCCCCAAGTGTCATCCCATACCCTATACAGTAGAACGTCTCTGTCTCTGCAGAGCAGCGACATACTAATTTAAAGCACAATGAGATTCATTGAAAGATTGGATCTCAGATGGATCTGCAATTTGATGGAATTTCTGGACAGTTAAGTAGACGAGGAGCTCTGAGATCCTGCTGTCACCATGACGACGTCCTAACAGCTGGGTGTCTGTGAATACAGTGGCCAGGTGTATTCTAACCAAGCTATCCAACTGACTACAAGTTCATAGTTTTGGGATAAAACTTAAGCTCCATTATCTGTCGGCCCCTGCAGGCCCAGAGCTTTATCTAGAATAAAAACATTGATTCACCCAGATCCTGTTTCATACATCATCATTTCAGAAAGCCTGTCAGCAAGGTGAATAAACCTCATCCTCAAGGGTCTGTCTGCATGTTTTCTTGTGCTGCATGTGGAAGTGCGTGTGCATTGCGCTGTGTATCTTCTGTATACATGGCTGAACACATTCATTATCTAGGAGGACATGTATTGCTTTGTTGGCTGCTTTTTTTTCAAGGGTGTTGGACTTTCAAGACTGTCAAGTGTAATCAGAGGCTGCTGCCCAGCCTGAATGACAGTTGCCTGGGTACCCTGCTTGCGTCATCACATCTAGCATCACTAAAACTATTGTCACTGAAGAGCGTTTCTCCTCCGGAGCTCCTGCACTTTGTGTCTCCCCTCATAGACCTCAAAGAGGCTTGTAACAAGCAGCCTGTGTCACCTAGCCTGAACATATTCTGCTTGACCCAGAGGCAATTAGCAAAGATTAACAGCCATTCTGTGCCAAGAGGACATACTGTGACAAAGGTCACTGAGGGTGGCATTAGGCCGCAGGCATAACTAGGTTCTGTTTGCTATTGCAGCACTGTATATAAAAATGAGGCCATGATAGCATATGATTCATACCAGCGACAATAAAGCCACGTATGTGAGCTGTGCAGCACATATGAATCATTAGCCTGTTCTTAGAGTAGAACCTACAAGATATCATTACTGTCTCTGCTGTTCTTCACTAAAAGGTAAATGTAATGGAGCCTTACTATGTAAACGCAGATTATAACTGACCTAACTCAATAGAGACATAAATCTTGTCAAGGAATTATGACAGATCCTCACATAGTAGCAGCTCTCAGAGGGAGCACTGCCATTACTATCTCAATATGTCAAAGGGACTGAATGAAAAATGAATTAAGAGAGCAAAATCAATTGTGCCTGACATCCAAAAGCCTATGTGGAAGAAAAAAATAAAGAAGGGAGGACTGTATTTTAGCATCTGCACTTGCTTCTATGCGTTGGGGGGCAAAATAGAACGACGTGACGTAAAACACCACAAAACCACAATTAATCTTGTCATGCTGTTGTACTTCATTTAATTTGGAGAAAAAAACATTGTGAGTAGTTGAAATATATTGTTGATGTGTGTGTGTGGGTTAGATGTGCAGAATGAGGGCATTGCTACAAACTCCACTACTGAGGAGGTAAAAATTCAGTGACTGGAATTCTAGATCTATATTTAGGATTTTTTTGTTTGTTAATTTACTGAATCCCACGACAAGAAATCAGCAGTGCTGATCCTATTTGTTTCCAAAAGATTTAACTCTAAAACTAAGAATCACTTTCACCATTTAATAAATGTCTTGAAACAAACAGTAATAGTGCACTATGCTTTGCGTAAGGCAGATTTTATTTTGGAGTCAGTTTAGCTGTGCAACCACAACGAGGGATAAAAGCCACATTATGTTATTTTTTATCCATTAGTCATTAGACATTTTGTCCAACTGTGGACTGATGAATGTCTAAAACCTTTTGACATTACTGTACAACACATTCCAGTTTTATGAAAATGAACAAAAGTCTGTGTTTCTTGTGAAAAGCAAACAAAATGTCCTTTTTCTGTTAAAGAAGATGTAACCTACACTTCCAATCTAGTTTCATTGATTGGATTCCAGATTTGCTAATTCCTTCGGTTTTAGTTAATTAGTTTGTGCTGCTTTCATTAGCCTGAGGGTTCACATACATCGTCCCACCTGCACTGTGAAGGTTTAATTGATGTATTCCGTGCGGAGACAGACAATGCAATGACTTGTGTGTTTCTGGTTCAACAAGATTGTTTTGTGTTGTGATCTCACCAGATTTTAAGAAAAATGAACACGTGAATGCATTCCAAAGGGTTCTTTTACTTTGTTCTGCCACTGTTTGGCAGATGGAGCATGTGTCATCAATTCAAAATAAGCTCTTCATTCATCTGTGTTAACAGTAATGAAGCAATTTGTCAACCAGAGCAACAATATGGCTCATTTACTGTATGAACTTCAATCATTTGTGGACAATAAATGGAGGCTTATGGAATATAGTAAAATGCTATAGGAGGCTTTTGAATACAGATGCAATTATTAATAGTAGTATCAAAGACATAGAATACAACCAGACTTGATTGTGAATGCATGATGTCGGTGAGGTTTCTTTACAAGTACAGCCATACACATAATATAATTTAAATTACATAGCCTGCACATTAGTGTTTATATATACGCATCTAAGTCAAATTCTTGCTGACATAGATTTAACAATGAGGTTTGACGTCATCAAATCTAAATCAATAAAATAAATACTTTATGAATATATAAAATACATCAAACTGACCATACCACTAACAACTCATGAGATATTGTGGGTTGTAGTGTTTGGTATTATGCAGGCGAGGGTTGTTATGTTCCCTCCCGCACACAAACATGACAGTACACTGATCTTTAGTTTAGCAAATACAAATGAGGCCATGGTTCCCATCAGGGCCGGTGTACACACCTGCTCATAGAACTCGTTGACAATCCCCTCCGTCCACTGCAGATGTAGGTCCTTGCACTTCAGAGGCCCATTGATGTCAGCCAGTTTAATGCACATCTGGCAGACCAGCAACCTGTCATTCTCATTGGACCAGTCGATACCTGTAGATGGATCATCACCCACCTGGGGGATCAACAAACAGACATGCCGACATTTAGCGTACTCACACATGCTGGCGGACACAGTGTCTGATATGTAGATGTTATGTAAATGTAATGCCATGTGCTGGGCTGTTTAGAGATTGCATGTTTGTATTAATGTCTCGAGCACAACAATGCTGGAATGCACTGATGATAGTTTTTTGTCATGATGAAATGTGCTTTATTTAAAAAAGTAGAGGTTACAAACACAGTTCTTTAAAGGCACCTGTAGTATTGCTTCTTATACATTTATCTAAATGAAATCTCAGGATAAAATGTTTGCTAAACAACGTATTTCTAGAGACAAGGCACCACTTTAAAAGCTAATCTCTGCGCTGTTTGGAATTCCTCTTTTCTAGTGACTGTCTGCCTAATGAGCTTTAGATCTGGAGAATCTCAGGAAGCTGAGGAGATCAAGAACAAAACGTGATGGCTACTTCACAGAACGCTAATTTGCTTCCAGGAAGCGCAGAGCAGGGTACTTTAAGAGACATTGCTGTTGCTTTTGCAGCCAAGCCAATAAGCTCAATGCTAGCTGACAGGCCCTGGCCATTGAGCAGCACCACTGTACTAATACCCACAATGGAAAAACCCAGGACTCTCAAATCCAAAGCCAACATTTTTTTCTGCACTTAAATGAGTTCTTGAAAAGCTGCACAGTGCTTTGTGTTGCTGACTTGAGCTGAGCATATTGAAAGTGCTGCAATTTTTTTTTTTTGCACAAACAGACCAGTACCTCGAACACCACGGGATATTTCCTTTCCCCTGAAGCTCACTCTCAGTATTGTAACAGCTGAGGTATGAGGAAAGTACCTCGATTCAATACGCTTGACCCAAAAAACTGAATAATGTAATGTCTGGTTTTCAAACACCTGGTTTTAAAGACAGTAATCTAAAAGAAATATTTACATGCAATTGGTACACTTTATATTTGAAGACACATATTCATAACCCAGTGTTTGCACTGACTTAAATTCCCAAATCTCTGCTAAAAAGTGAGGATTTTGTCTATAAATTTTCAAGGGAATTAATCGCAATATGTATGAACTCTTTAGCTCTTAAAAGCTTGTCTTCTTTTATTCAGTTTAGAACACAAAGAACCAAAGTTACGCTATTACAATACCTTGGCATTGAACTCAGCTAGGAAGTCAAAGTGCTTCTTCAGGTCAGTGGCCAGTATGGCCTCGATGACCAGGAAACGGAACCGTTTGAACTCCACATGGTCCAGGTTGACCAGGAAGTTGTACTCCGGCTGTTGCATGAAAAGGTTCCAAGCTGAGGCAGCGTGGTGGTTTTCAAGGACCGAGCGGTCGTTGTAGAGCACTGCCTGCAAACACACACAAACAATCTACATAAGTATGTTTGCAAATGAATCCAACTAGCCTGTGCATACGGTACTAAAACAAAGGAATAAAAAGTGGTATTAGATAATGTAGATAACTTCAAAGTCGTAACAAAAACCAAAACCATATTATGCTTCCAAACTATTGTCAAGTAAAGTGGACTTCATAGTTCTACTCCGTGACAGATAAGCTGTCTTTCAGTATCAAGACATGCTGAGGAAAACATCGTCTCCAACCAGACTGAATAGTACAATTCCACACTTGTGACCTGTCAGTGTCTGACAGGCAATAAGATGTCACGGAAACCGGTGATTGTCTGATTACATTGTCAAAGACTGGTGATTTGCATCAGCTCTGCCAGTGCAGTTTGACAGTGAAACAGACCAAGTGGCAGAAAATAGCCACTTTAAATATCATTCTTCTAATTATTACGCTGTAAAACATCAGAGAGGAGTTTAGTCAAAGCAACTTATGCTTTCTGGTTAAATGTAAGTGAATGAGTATTGCTAGTTTTACTTAATAGCAAATAAATCTAATTTTAATTTTCCAACCACTTTAGAACATCAAAACACGAGTTTAACTTGGAGCATTTTGAATTGAAATGATGAGGTGAATGAATGGACAGCTGAGAATCCTCTCAACACAACAAATTAAGAAAGCATATAGGCACGACTTCCTAGGAGGCATTGTGAGAAATAAAACTGCCCTGTGACTCTTGTATTTTGTAGTTTGAGAGAACAGACATGGTGGAAACATGCTGTGTTTCCCTAACAAGTGCTAAATTAATTTGTGGTTGTTTCTTTTCCTATTAATCAAAACAATTCTAACCATGACAAAGGTTGTTTCTGAATTCAGTCCCTACATCCACAGACTTAGAATTTATCTCATAGTAACCAGGAGCTGCCTCACCGATCTTCTCGGTACAGACTCTGGTCAAAAATTACTTCAACAAATTACACTGTAGGTTCTCAATGGTAAATGATGAAGAAAAATCTTTAAAATTAGAAAGTGTTAAAGAAAAGTCTGTCTGTAACCATTTGTCTATGCAACTAGTTGATTCAACTTAATATCTTGAGTTTATTGAACTTGTTTTCTCAAGTTCAGTTAATTTATTTCTGCTAGTTAAAAATGCGTAGTGCAAGAAAAAACAAACTGTGACTTCAGTAAATCAAGTAAACTTGTACATACTTTCATCCTAATCACATATGGTTTGATATTGTAGGGTGAATAACTCGAGTACCTGTGGAGCGCTGGTGGCTACGAGGAAAGCGTTTGTCCGCCCTGGGTGATCGTAGTCGTGCATCGCAGCAGCCACATAAAGGGCCATGAGCTCCAGAGCAGGTATGAGGCCTGACAGGCAGCCATAACCGTCTTCTGACACAGTGTAGGTCTTTGAAACCAGGAAGCCCATATGACTGTGCGTTATTCCACTGTCGGAGTCTAGCCACGGGGGAGCAGACAAAGTGAGGAGGGTTGAAGAGCAGGGTGGTAGAGTTTACACAGCATATATATGCTACTTTCATGCACACATGTCTGAGCACTCCAGAGCACATACACACCAAAACACACACACACACACACTTGAACATTCAAATCCACTTATATGTGGATCAAAGGGATGGCCCTAGTAAGGCATACAAATTAGGTTATGGAAATATGAGTAAGAGGGAACTCTAATCTGCCTGCAATTTCATGCTGTTCTAGACTTCAAATAGTGTTTGGTACGTAAATGCAAGTGCCAAAAGCCTCAGTAAGATAAGACAAACTGTGAATAGGATAAGAACACACATTCCTGCAGGTCTGATGCCCTGACATTAATGAGATGGCTCACAGTGAGGCTGCAGGGAGAAGAAAAAATCCAAATGAACTCTGGCCTACATATAGAAAACCTTTACTGTCATAAATTATTCATCAAAAGTGAAAACTAAACTAAAAGGTATGCTTATTTGTTTTATTTGTTCCTACATAGCAACTTTTCCAGACTATAATACCTTTCAATGCACTTTTTTGGGCTGATGGATTCACATACAAATCAGCACCCCCAACAGGACTTGCAAATGTCTGCATGCATGTGCTGGTTGGAGGTACCTGAGTCACTGGCAGAGCCGTGGTCAGTGATGAGGCTGGGCAGACCGGGCACAGCCTGCGTGGTGAGGTACCAGACTGCATGAAGCACATCTGTGGCGTGAACCCTGTTGTGATCTGGGTTAGAGAAGAAAACAAGTGTGTTCAGTGTGTGTGTGTGTGTGATCTTCTCCAGCAGGGCGCACTGTTGGGCTGCTGTGTGTCTCACAACAACATAAAGGCAGCATAGGGTCATATATGACTAACACCGGATAGACTGTATGACATTTCCCTCTAGTGGCTGGTTTCATTGTTACAGGTGTAAACAAGATTATAAGCAAAATGAAAAACTTAACAAGCAGTATGAGATTCAAACTTACATGGTATGTCTCTGTAACCATTCTCCAGGGCATGGAAGTAGTTCATGAATTCTTTTACTGGGATCTTAAAGGTCTCAAACAGGCCAGTGTCTTCAAAGAGCCTGTACGATACCTGGAACACAAAAATCCAACCGTCAGAGCGTCTGTGAACATCACCAGGCTCCTTTTTCATTTGATAAGTAAGAGTTTCAATAAACATAAATCTGAAAATCCTAAATCTAAGTGACATGATCGCAGTATTGCAGATAAGTATACTCTATGCGTATCATAGAGGCTTCATTTCCTTTTATTCAGTAATAAATTTAGAAGAATGTTTCTTGGATTAATTTTTGTCTACAGTTGTGTTGACACTCAATCAATAATTCTCGCAGATGTTCTCACCTGACTGAGGATCCTCCCACATTTCCCATTGGTCCTCTCCATCAAGGTGAAGATGGGGAAGTTCCAATTGTTTAGCTGACTCATCAGCGGCTCCAAGTCCTCCATTAATAACGGCTCTGGTGCCAGAATTGGTTTGTCCTGTACAAGTGGCACACAGAGAAAACTGGTGATGACATGAAATACAATGTAAATACTAGATGTCGCAATAATGGTCTGATTATTCATTTGTTTTTTATGTTGCATGAGTTATACAGTATCACAGGCCAGCATCAATGTGACGAAAGGCACATGTGTCTGAGACAGTCGCTCTGCCTCTTCTCACCTCAGGAGGTATTAGTGCGTGGAGGATGACATTCTGGGAAGGGTTTTTTCCTTCCTCAATGTCCTCCCCTGTGTGTGCTACATCGCTGCTGTCACTGTGGTTGGCTTCGTGGGTGCTGTCGTAGTCTGATGACACCACCACTTGGTCCTCTGCTAGTAAAAGAAAAACAAAGAGATGTCACACTGCGCCCTGAGGGGAAAATCCTCTGTTAATCTCCTTAAACTGATGCATATCATCTGGTTTCTTGGGGTGTTGGATTTGCTTCTCTGCTATATCCACTTCCCTTAATCCTGGCTTGCTATAATAGGTTATTTTCTGCAATTCTCAGAATTAAGGTCCCAGAGATGGTGAGTGCTGTGTTAATTAACACTGCAGCATATTTGATTGCTGCCACGCCCCGTATTCAAGACAACTGTGTTTGTTGGCGGCAGGGCTTTAGAGAGCAGTGTGAGTTCTCACTGGATTTCTACAGTAGCAGATTGGTTGGTCACTATTGGTGCCAAATATGTAGGAATTTTTTGCCCTGTGACCACAACTGACTAAATAGGATGTTTACTTTTAGCTGAAAATGGTTAACATCAGTTATCTTCATTTAACAGCACAGCATCAAGGTTTGCTCTTTGCACAGAAAACCACAGAAAATCACAGAAAAAAACAAATGATCCAGATATGTGAGATACATTCAAAACTTCTGTGCATTTTCCCTGCAACATTAATACAAAACTGGTTACTTGGGACAGTAATTTGTTTGGGTTTTTCAATACTGCAAACATGTCCACTGTGCATTAACCCTTTGAACTCTATAAAAATCAAAAAGTTGAATCATTAAATATCAATTTAACAAGTGCTCACAAATACTTGGGGGAAACAATAGTGGCTTTACATATCAGAGATGTTTTATTAGTTACATGTTTTAATTGTTCCCGTTATTATAAAAGCATGGCTTGCATATTCGGCCTAGTTCAGCCAAAAACTCTCAAAACTTTGCCAAATGCCAAAAGGTTGGCCAAACCTTTTGTTCCTTAACAATTCTGGTTACTGGAAAAAGGTTTATTTTAGCAACTTCAAAATCAGACATTTAGTACAAAGTGAATTTCATGATTTATTATGTCTGTTTCCATCAGGAATTATTAGTTCAACCCTAGTGAGGATTAAGCGGTGTACAGATAATGGATGGATGGATTATTAGTTCAAGGATCATCAAAAAGTTGAAAATCCAACAATTCTTCCTGTTTTTATATTTTCTGGCTTTGATAAATATTGTAATTTTAACCATTGTTTTAAGGTAACATGGCTTTCACAACCCGCCAGCAGGTTAAGCTCATATATCAGCACATAGCAATGGGCACAGATCGAGAAAAAAATTGTGATTGAGTATATATGCCCACAAACACTGTTCCCATGCTGCTTGGAGGCAGTAATACTGGTAGAAAGAAAAAAGACTGAGCATACCTGATCGTGGTATCCTGTCTCCCTTGTCTATAGAGCCCTCCCCATGGCTCAGTCTGATGTATGGTCGCCCACAACTGGAGGAGAGAAGGGTTTTGCTGTTAGTAAGATAAAAGAGGATATTTTTTATTAATTCTATTTATGCAGTTTTAACTACCATGTGCGGCTGTACTTGTATTGCTCATGTTGTGGCCACATAAATCTGTTTACACAGTCACATTGCAGGGATCTGCCTCTTTGTTGGGGCATAAAAAGAAAGAAAATAAATGTAAATTATTTAATTTTAGGGCAATGAAAGTACAACCACAATCCATTTTGTCCTCTGATCTGAGAGTTACATCCAAATGTATATTAGAAGGTCCTTTTTTTCATTCTTGGAGGACAGGAAAAGATGTTTATTGGTTTAATTAAGTTATAATGTTGATAATTCTACGCTGGCATTTTTTGTTTGATGGATCAAAAAGTGGTTTAGAGGCCAAAATCTAGAGAGAAAACACAGGGGGGCACAAACACAGCATCCTACATGTGTGTTTGTTTGTCGAAAAACAAAATGTGCAACATTTTCGCTGTTTGTAGCTGCGCCAAAGAATCGGGAATAATGCCATTAACTACATCTGTCTTTGATGTCTAACGAGTCAGCAGAAGTTGTCAAGAAAAAAAACCTTAATGGGATTCCTACTGTGCTGTCCCCACATGAAACAGACGTTGTACAGATGCCTCAAGAAAATACTCATTAATGAACCTAATGGATGCACACATTAACACAATGCAATGGGACCAAACAACAAAACAAATTCAAAACAGTTGCCGGTGCTGCCGTTGTTATAAATGACTCATTAGAAAAGTGAGCCCACCCTCTTAGAGATTTATGACAAACCAGTGTCAGACTTTCTGCCAGCCACACTCTTAAAGACAGATGAAAATATTCACCATTTATCGACTGGTTTCTAAATCAAATGTTGTCCTTTATGGAGAGAGGCAGCCTGTAGCGGCTAGTTAGCTGTGCGACACCGTGGGGAGCCTCCCGAGCTGCTCTCAACAGCTTTTCCATGTTTCTCCACTGAGGCCACTGTCAGGCTGTAGGTGGTTCCAATTAAAATACCTCTCCCTAAATGTTGTAAAACCTGCCTTCTCGGAGCAGGAAATGCCTGCCGTTAGAGCATGGTGTCACAGGGAGCACAAAGGCCTGTAGTGTGTCTATCTCCTTCTGATAAAGTGTTTCTGGAACACTTTTCCGCCGTACCCACCCAGCATAATGGTCCTGAGGCCCCAACAAAGGGAGTTCTGTTGTGTTTGCATGGCCAGGTTGGACCACTGTGTCTAATGCCTAGCAGGTGTGGAATATAAAATAGTTTGATAGTTTGGCGGGTGAACAGTTAGTACATTATTGTCAGGGGGGTCTGGGCAGGCAGCAGCGCTTGGCTTAAAAGGTTTACTTTTAATGAAAGTTGAAGAACTGGCAGACACTTTTCCTATTCTGCTAATGCAGCAGAATAACCTCAGCTACTGACATTGAGCCTTCAGCACAGAATGTAAATAAGGAGGCCGGCCATTTTCACTTGAGGAATCTGTCAGTCAGGTATCAAGTGACTCTGCTTTTATCACAAAAAAACTGTGTAGTTAGAGCAGTTAGCAGTGTAGTTACAGTAATTTAACTGTCCCAGTGAGATATACCAACAGCACGGACACAAAATACACATCCCAGCACGCATTTGCTTCAACCCCCGTCTCCTAGAAATTACATTTTTATTCTAAGAACTTGTTTTGCCTGATAGCTTTGGGAAGAATGTAACTGCCGCCTGCAAATATGTTTGTTCTGTCAAGGAAAGAGTCTGCATCCTGCTATGTGGTTACGTTCAGCCAAAAAAACAGAAACACTTTGGTCAGGGTTAGGAAAAGATCATAGTTTCGGCTAATTACTGAAAAAGTAAACACATCTTGTCTCTGTGGATTTTTTTTTTCTTCATTTTTTTCCTTTTTTATCATACAACCAAAACCACAATGTTTCTGTAACCTTAACTAAAGTAATACTGTGAGTGTCTGAACACAACCATGAATACGTTCATTATTCTGTCA
>NW_007577869.1:695711-724040 GCF_000690725.1 Stegastes partitus | reverse complement strand
AAACATAATATTATGGGTCAGGGTAGTTTTCGGTGCTTGTTTTTACTAATCATACATAGTTAGTTTCTTGCTTTAGACATGATTTTGGAAAAATAAAACCTAAATTGTTCAACAACAGACAGCAGATATTGAGTCCAGCTCTCTAAACCAAAAGCGCCTTGGCATTCTCACTGCAACTACGAAGCCTAATCAAGTTGATTATCCTGCAATATTAAACAATGCATAAACTACCACGTTGTCTGCTTACACTGAGGACAACTTTGCCACTTCTCCTTGTATGTTTCGAGTCAGGCAGTAAGCTCTGCCTGGCCTCCGCCTGCTACCCCTTCTGCTGCAGTTTACTCCCAGATTTTATACTCAACCACTCACAGCAGGTTGACAGATTACCTTTGGTCCAGAGCCCAAACGGACAGTGTCCAAGCCACGATAAACACAGCAGCTATTATTTCTGCTTCCAGTAATCTACCTACTCTGGAGCCAGATGACGTGAAGAAGATAACAGCACAGTGGTCGGGGCTGAGGGAAATGGAAGGTATTCAATCGCACCCTTTTTTACCGGGTCTGTCTGATAAAAAGCCGATATTGTAGCTTTGAAGTTGGTGTTATTCCTTCTTAACACTGTACGTCACTGAGGGCTGACATGATGGAAAAAGGAGGAGGGAAAAAAAAGAAGCCTAATGTCCTAATTAAGATTGTACAGATTTGATGATGGAGCAGAGAGAAGGCAATTGAAGCCATGTGTTCATTTTCTCCCAACCTCCCAACCTCCATGTGTTCGCTCTCACTCCTTCCCTCTTTCCCAAACAATCTCTATGAGGACTTATTGCGTATCAGGAACGATTATTGGTGTTTGATCTGCACAGAAATCCATATATTACTGCTGCCTAGGCGAGACACTCTTACAAATACAGGTTAGAGTGCATAAATTACAAAAACTCGCCTTTCTACTCCCTAAAACATGTGATTTTTGTGTTAAAGCCCACTTGAGAGACGGTGTGTCGGCAGGTTAAAGATTGCTAAGAGACCATCGCAGGTTTGATCCTAACAACAGCACGTTGTTTTCAGTAGGCATGGGCCCCGCTTAAGTGTCTTTAAGCTAAACACTGCAGTCTTACCAGCCATCTTTTTTACATT
This sequence comes from Stegastes partitus, assembly GCF_000690725.1. NCBI lineage: Eukaryota > Metazoa > Chordata > Actinopteri > Pomacentridae > Stegastes > Stegastes partitus. The sequence goes on along the minus strand of NW_007577869.1, from coordinate 722,906 downwards.
TTAGGCATCTGGATGAGAGCCTGATTCCTAAAACAAAATTTAACTGAAGTGCTGCTCGGAATAGACTCCTCTCCACTGCAGTAAACTAAACCCAGAGCCTCAACCTGTGCCAGAAGAGGCAGCTGTGACAGTGTATCTAAGCCTGTGTGAGTTAATTGTGGGGTTCTGGTGACTGGGGAGAGGCCCAGGTGTTTGTTTACACTCACACAACCATAAGTGGCCATAGCTGGGGCCGGGCGAAGCTTTAAGACCAGGCGACAGGGCTTTGTGTACAGAAGCTGCTCATGTGCTTACATTTACAGAACTTGTTCGAGTATCACACCGTCATCGTGCAAACAGAACCCAACAGACGGACACACACAGTTGTTTGGAGGGCTCGGAACACAAAACAAAGCGGAATGCAGCGCAGTAAATAAAACGATTTAGAAGTCGAGGCAGCACACATTTACAGTATTTTATATCAGTATTACAATATGGATGAACTGTAACATAGCATGTATTACATCAAAGACAGAAAGTTACTGTATTTAGTATTTTTTTTACATTAATGTGACGCCATATCAACCACCACTCCTCTCTAAAGGCTTTCCATTAGATTTTGGGACTTGATTACGCGGAAAAAGGCCTTGTCCAGACACTTGCCACAAAGATGCAAGCAAAATATTGTCTAAAGTATAAGTTGCAGAACTGCTGTTGATTATATCTGGAGGAAAGGGGCCAACAATGAAAAACAACCCAAACCAAAAGTTCACAGACGTAGAGGGGGGGATAGCCTTAAAATATATCTATGTTGTTCTGTATAATAAAACACATTACATTAGTTCTTGGAGCAGGTCAGATTTCTGCAGAAGAGTCGGTTCATATTTCACACACATTATTTTGACAACAATAGATATGAATATTTTGTGCAGGTGCCGAAGATGCTTCAACTCATGCGTCACATGATCGGACCTGATGGATGCAGCAGTGCACTGATCACGCTCAGAAAGAAGCACACACACACGCCAGTTAGGTAAAAAGCCATGGAAATATTACTGCACCTAATATTTAAATGCAAAACCACACGAGTATCAGATAAAGGCCACAAACGGAGAGAATACTGTTTGCCTTCAGTGAGCCAAAGGCAGAGTGTTGCTGGCGAGTTAGCGTGTTGCTCCGGGCAGCGCGGCTTAAACAATTACCTTGAAGAACAAGAGTGTTTTTTATGGGAATAGTTCAGTTTTACAGTACAACCAGAATCCAACAATAGCTTCACGAAACAAACCTTCTCACAACAAAAAAAATCTAAACAATACACAGCTAAAGACGGGCTGGCTTCAGTCCCTGGCAACAACACGGATGAATTTGCGCGAAACAAGCATCATTTCACGTCAGCACAACCAGACTATATATATAATTAGTACAGTACGATAGTGTTCTGTTTCATGTAGCCATTCTTTGTACACCTCATTGGACACTGCTGCCCTGAGATGCATTTTTGCTTCTAAATTCTAAATAAAAAACACACAAACAAACAAACGCCACAACTTTTATGGAAAGACACTTTTTTTTCAGAACTTTCCACCCAAAATTAGCTTCTAAATGAATAGAAGGAGAGTAATAGGCCATGCAGTTGCAGAGTCATGCTTCATTTTACATCCATAACAACTAGTTTGAACAACTGTTAACAAGTTTGTGGAAACAGTGTGTTGGTTTTAAGCTGAAAGTTTGCTGACTGGTCCAGTAACTACATAAGAGAGCAGATTCAAATCTCTTCAAATGGTTCACAGAAAATGGCGGTTGTTCTTTTTTATTTTGGGAATTGATCTTTAGGTATTCTGAGTTTTATATACAGAAGGGATTGTTCTGTGCACAGACTTGGAAATGAATGCAGCTGAACAATGTAGAGGTTACCATGAGAAACTGTACTGTTTGAAGCCATGCAGGCACTTTTCGGTGTGAGTCAGACACAGCTTTCTGAAGTTCTTCTGCACATTAATAATTGAGCTGCAGTTCCAGATTGGAGAACAGACAAATGTTTTTATACAGCATCTGAAAATAAATTAAACACATATACCAAACCCTACACTATGTCATGCTTTCCTCCCAGTCGGGCACGCCACATTCATCGGAGACGCTACTTTACAGCACGCAAGAGCGTCTGTACTTGCAGACAAATGCTGGCCTCCATCAGAAGACTTTCGGCTGTGTGACACAAACTGACAGACCAAATAAGGTAGATGAAACATGAAGAGACTCTTTCTTGTTGAGGCATACTTAATATTTTAAGATCGAGGAGCATGTGCTGACAAGTACCGCTAGTGCATGAGCACAGCACATAAAAATACCGTATGCACGATAACTCATATTCCAGTACACGTGAACATGCCCGTCTGAACAATTTTCAGGCTGAAACGCCATTTTCTGCTCCTTTGAAATTCATAAAAAAAAAAACGTTTCCCCTGAGCTGTTCTGAGATAATCCAAACATAATGTCACAGTAATCACAAAGTAATTGTATGGAATGCAATCTGTGCACTAATCACAGTAAATTGTGCCTAAATAATTCACTTAGTAATCAGAATGACTCTAATAAATTAGGACCCCGTGTTTATTCAAGATTTAATGCATCAATGTGACTTACTGTGAAAAAAACAACATTTCATCCACTGCAGATTCACTGTATCTGTATTAGTCCTGTCTCATCAACACATTTCTCCCAAAAAAGCACAAACCCCTACATAAAACCACACTCCATTACATGCACACAGATCTACTTCTGCTCCATACTTCTGTGTAGCCTGAGTCCCGTGCTATCTTCAGCACTAATGTGCTCAGGGTTGATGTGCGTCTTAGTTATTCAGGTTAATGTGTTCGCCTGTGGGGCATATTTCCATTCTGGCTCCCATTGCACACACACATCCTTTTCCAAACTGCTGTGCCATTACTGCTCACTCATACTGATGTCTTTGGTATAACTACAGCCACAGTGCTGGAAAACATAATAACCTTCAGAGTGATGTGTCATACTGTGGTAGCCATTGTAGCAGTCCTCCTTAAAGTGTCTGAACCACAGTTGTGTTTATCTATAGTACAACGTCACACAGTAGGACCTAATAGGTACAATTCCTTTCTTTGACTTCAAACATAAAGATTTTTCATATTGGGGAATAGAAAACTTTTACAGCGAGCAAACAACAGGGTAAAAGTGACTGTATGTTTGATAAATACACCTTGAACAAAGTAAAGGTCTGAGGATAGAGGACATACATGAGAAAGATAAGAACATTAGTCATTTTGCTGGTACCTGCAGGTGAGTGTTTCATGATAGGGTTTAATGCTGGCACTGCGGTCCCTCCGGACAGGCCCGGGCTCAATGGTGGGCAGTCCTGTGGCGGAGGTGGTGGTGGTCCACGTGGAGGAGATCCTCCTCAGAAGGCCAGGGTGGAGACTCCGCCTCAGACGCTGCAAGGACACAAGAAAACACAAACACATACTGTTAACACTACTGGAAAACCCGTTTATCGCTCTTTTTTAAAAATAAATAAGTACAATTTAAACCAATGAGTGAGTGTAGGAGTCAAAAAACATGACAGTAATTGCTTTTGTATTTAGATAAAAGCACTACAAGCACCCCCCACCCGTAAAATAGGGTTCCTTTGTTTCCATTCAAATGAATCACCTCGATGAGGCTGTTTTTTTCCCCCACTGTATTTGGCCAAGCTGAAACAAATGATGCAGGTGACAACCCAGAATTTTTTTCACCACTGGAAGCATTTAATTTTTCTTTCTCCACTGGATCCAAAGAGAATCAGCACTGCAGTCATTATTGAAAGGATGATATTGGCAGGCAGCTGATCCTCACGGTGCATTATTAGATAAAGTGAAGAGTCAGTATTGCATTGCACAGATACATTTCATCATGAGGATTTTTTTTTTCCTCTCTGCTTGCTTTTCATTCACTCTGCAAGTCTCTTTTGTCTCGCTCTCTCAGTCGCTGCCTTTATCTGTCTTTTCTTTGCTTGCTCCCTGGGATTCCCAGTGGTCTGTGCCCTTGTGATGCCTCCATCTGTTCGGTGCCATGCAGCAGTTTGGCACAGAAGCGCTGAACATGGCAGACTCTCGCTCAGTCCTCTGCAGGGTGACCTAGTAAAGATCGCCTCAGAATCCTGAATGAGCCCATTCACAACAAGGCATCATATACTGAGTGCTAGCACACGCGCTCATACACGGTGTTGGTTTATGTCACTTGAGGGGGACATTTCACTAACTTACATTCGCTTTGACGGCTTGACATAACCGTAATTTTCCTATACATGCACGTCAGTACTTCACTGACACATTTATGCACAGAAAACTGAATGCACACAGATCCACAAACCAGGATTCTCCTCAAAAAAAAGTCTGCATATGCCGGTGGTTTGACTGCAAAGAATTATTATCAGTGTGTTTTGTATGGTTTCTACTACAGTTCCATTACAATGTATTTTTAATTCCTCATTTTGAAATTGGAAAATAGTGCCAAGATATGACTTTGCAGCTCCATAGTAACATTCTTTAATTAAAACCTTGCAGACACAAACCAAAAACAGAAACACACACACACACATATCACCGTCGGCAACAGCACGGCAAAACCAGGCCATGCTCACAAAAAAAAAGAAGAAAAAATCTGCCGCCTGCTGCTGTTGATGTTATTTCAGTTCTATGAATGGACTTATCTCTATATCTGTTCAAATGAGAAGAGGGAGATCAAAGTAAGTTTAAACATTTTACAGGTAGATGTGTCTTTGCCCGTTTGTATTTTTTCACGTTTGTGCTTTTAGTTGTTACTTTGCAGCAGGGACAAAAAACATGGTCTATGTTGGATAAAAAATGAGTTTGGAAAAGTGCATGAAAGACATCAGTATGCACCACGGTGGACAATAAACTAGCCAGCAGGCAGAAAAGCAAGTGCAAGGCATTCCTCTCTTTCACTACCCGCCTTCACTCCTCCAGTTATTCCTCTTCTGGGCAGTTAGAGTTGGGCACATTGTCTCTGGGGAGGAGCGTCTTAATGAATGCAGCTTCACTGGCCACTGCACAGCTTGTCTTAGCCGATTTTACAAAGTTCAGTTGTCGTAAAAATACACCTGTCAGACAAACGATTGTCTTGATGGCATGGCAGCCATCGACCACACAGCAGCTTTCAAGATGGCCACAATGGGTATCTTCCTCAGATTGATGCCCAATCTTGGTGGGGGTCCATTTTTTGTCAACACATTCTCGTCCCTCTTTGTAACCTTTTGAGAAATGCACTCACCTTCAAGTTGCCTCCACTCTTCCACTCGCCTACCATACATGCACACACACTGTCTGGCTCTGCACATCTGTCATGTTGACACAGCTGTGGCTATGAAAGGGAGAACAGTGCTCCGAGCAGTAGACGCGCTCTATTTTTCTTCACTCAACTCTATGAAAATACACTCCTTCATTTGATGCTAAAAGCTCAGAGAGCAGGAAGCACTCATTAGCAGAAACATGGGCTAAAAGATTAACATGTGTGGGGAGTGCTGCGTGGTGTATAAATCATTTGGCCCTAATAAAGTGAACTACATTTCCATCGAAGGATTATTTCAGCTGTTTCCAAATAAAATTGTTTTGTGTCTGGCTCTTGGCTACTTCTGATGAAGAACTCTGACATTCGGGTGAAATATCCTCCCTTTCATGTATTCTTCACGGTTCTGAATTAAAAACCTGTACAGTGTAAGTCCAGACGTTTCATTACCTTGTTAATGGAGGTCTTCTCTCCTTTCTCAGGTCCCTCCTCTGAGTCAGAGCAGGTATAGGCATCGCTGGGGTTAAGCAGGGGAGCGGGGCGTGGCCGGTGCAGCGGCTGGAAGGTGAGCTGGGTGGTGAGCAGGTTGCTGACGGCCCGCAGCGAGGTGCAGGTGTTGGGGGGCAGAGAGGGGTCGGCCAGCAGGTCTGTGATCAGTCCGTGGGCTTCTCCCATCACTGCTATGTCCACCATGACGGTGGTGCCGGACGACTACAGGGCGACAAAGAGACAGAGGAGCGAGAAATAAACATCATTGCTGCTGCAGCTAATGCGAGTTGATGCTAATTAATGGTCTGACAGCGACTGTGTGCAGCTTCTTGGTGGCAGGCGTGAAGAGCAGGTGCGTAAACTATGTCAGCAGCTCCCTTGTGAGAACATAATGTGGTTAACTGTGACATTGGCATCACTTTTGTTGTTTATCCTACAGAACTGGCAGGGAGACTGTGCAGAGGGTACACAGCAGATGATGTTTTTACATTAGGACAAGCAGTTTTTATCTTTCTCAGCAGTGGATATCGAATAAAAAACATTTATTAAGCTGCACAGTTCTGAGATAACTTAATGTTGCATTAACCCACTTTTTTATATAAACAATGTGTCATATTACTATGTCTAAAGTAAAGCCCATCGAGAGTTATTACTTGATTTTTTTATTTTAGTTTTGCTCCACTGTTTATGGATATGTGAATAAGTATATGAATGCTGATACATGTCTGCTCAATGTGTAAATAGGAAACTTGCAAATAAACACTCCTGCCATAACAACTTCATATGGTATGTCAGTGTTTACGACTTGTTTAGCTATTCCCAAGTAGCCAAGAAAAAGTTTAATTCAGGTTGAAGCATTTTCATTTAAAGCTGCAGTAGGCAGACATTTGATATAGGCGAACAAAAAAAACACAAGAATTAGAGATTATAGAGCTCTCTTTTTGCAGCTCCTCTCTCTCCACTCATGAACTTAAAATGCACTAAGATAGTTAAGCTAAAAGTTCACATTCATTTGTGGTTTCATCACATCCTGTTGTCACCATGGACTTGTTGCTATTTATACTATCTTATCTGATCAGTAAAGAGCCATGTGATTGGTTGAAATCTCCCATCAGAGGCTACATTTTCTAAAGAAGAGAACCAGTCTATTTTCCTGTAAGACCACTTCAATTCCAATGTGCTGACAAGTTAATATGAAAATTTTGCCCAATGATGCCAAAAAAAACAAAAAACTGCCCACCCCGGCATTAATAATGTCTCTCTGCAGGGCCTTAAAATATGATGCATGATTATGCGGTACATTAAAATACACAACAATGCATAAAATAGTTTTAAAGCCTCAGCATCAAAGAGCAACTTAACAGCAACTCAAAATCTTGTTTTGCTGACCTGCAATGACTTTACTCCTCCCTTTGCTGCAGTGATACAGAGGTGTACTCCAGGATGTTTGAGTAAACTGATTGACATTGTTACACGCGGTTACAGGTGCAATAGAGCACATTTGTAACCAAACCCAGTCGTACAAATTGGTGATGCCGACCGTAGTTAGAGGTACACAAAAAACAACAACCAGAGAAGCCAGCGAAGCATCGCTTTGAGTTATGTTCTTAATGCTGACTGCACATAATATAATCCATAATATAATACTACTGTGGAAGGGGTGAGAGTAGGTGGGCATTCAGCCTGCATATTGAGTACTGTTGATGCTACCATATTTGCATTTTTCTGGTAGTCCTAGGGGCTGCAAGGTGGATCGGTGGTTAGCACCATCGCCTCGCAACAAGAAGGTCGCCGGTTCGTGTCCCGGGATCTTTCTGCATGGAGTTTGCATGTTCTCCCCATGCAGCGTGGGTTCTCTCCAGGTTCTCGGGAGGTTAATTGGTGATTCTAAATTGTCTGTAGGTGTGAATGTGAGTGTGCTTGGTTGTCTGCCTCGACTGGCGACCTGTCCAAGGTGTCCCCTGCCTTCACCCTAAGTCAGCTGGGATAGGCTCCAGCCTCCCGCAACCCTATTGAGGATTAAGCGGTGTACAGATAATGCATGGATGGTTATCCTAACTTAACTTTCTTTACACATCCTTTTAAATGCACAACCTTCCCTTTTAGTATCACATTGTTGCACTGCTACTTTTATCAAAGTATAGGATGTGCATATTTTCAACATTGGTCATGTTATACCTATAAACTATTATGTTGAAGACTGCAGCTGATAGAACAAAGAGAACAAGTGATTTAAGAACTACCACAGTCTTCATTACAACAATACTGCAAGAGCCCAGTTGCAGCAACAATTAGTATTCATCGAGACCTTCGTCCCATAGTAACAGTGAATGTTTTTTGTTTTTTTTTATCAGTGCAACAATGGCACACACAGAAATAACTAATGCACAAATGCACATGTATCTCAATGAAAAAAAGAAAACATACAAACACACAAAACGGAAAGACAACAATATAAAGTAATAAAACCAAAGACAACTGTTATAGGCAACATATTCAACCATATTGTCGGAGTGAGACTCTGCCAAGCTTTGTGAAGTGTGTTTTATAGCCGTGGTATCACACTGAGGTACGCAGCCGCACACACACACACACACACACACACATATGCACACGTACATCCCCTCACACATCAAAGGCTTTATTTTATACCTTATATGGCTCCTTTCAGCTCAGAGAAAGCAAAAACATGGGGAGGAGTGGAGCGTGGTTCTTCACGGTGGTAGACGTTGACATACTGGTAGCCTGTTAAACATCTGAACAACAACACTGGGCTGAAACACGCTCAGCACAGCTGTGCATTACTTGATGCTTAATGAATGGACTCATTAGCAACATCTCAGCTACAGCCTGACCTTTGACTTCCTCACTCCTGACCTCTCAGATGGCCAACAGCCATCGTCTGTTTCTGACCGTCTGCCGCGCAGCTTTGAAGGCACCAGCGTGGTGTGAGCCGACCTTGTTTTCGTAGGGTAAAGTGAAAAGTTCACAACCCGCTCTTAATTGCTGTGCCTTGAGCAGTTGAACAACCACAGCTAAACACAGGTCAGTCTTGGCTGCCAGCTAATTTATCTAATAAGCCCATGAGTTCCCTTTTTCCCCCCCAAAGAATGTTATCAGATTTTTCTCCCCCAAATGTCCCATTCACTTTGACACCAGCTGCCAGGCACCCAGAATTATTCTGTTTACACTGGCTAAGTAGCAAGAGGTTCACCTGACTAACATATGTGAACACCTTTTCATTCGTGGGAACGGTGAAGGTTTTGTGTTTTATTTTCTTAGTATCTAATCAGATAAGTCACTATATTTATAGAATTTTTCCCATTGGTCTGCAAAAATACTCAAAGCGCGTGTTCACCGGGTGTGAGGGAATTCCTCCACATATGTGGATCCAAACGTGATGACAAGACACATTAATTGCTAAATCTGGGACCAAGCTAATCTCTTCTAAAGACAAGAAGACATCCCGTGAGCCGCTGTGGAACGTTTCTGGACAGACGACTATTGTATTCGGTTCTCTCTTCATCTCCGCTACATTCTCCTCTTCCTTCTCCCTCTCCTCTTTCCTATACTCTGCTTCACTGCATGCTGTGAGGATAAGATGTAAACACCTGTCTCTCAGCTCATTTACAGGCTGATTTAGGAGTTTTCTAAAGAGGGGGTTAAAGAAGAACACGGCTGCTGGAAAACATCTGGCTGGACAAAGACAACAGTGATCCTAAGGGGGTCTCAGTGTCTCCATGAACACACACACATAAACTCCTCTGCAACTTCTGATGAACTTCACCCTTAGCTCTCAGACCACAACCAGCTCAAAAGCCAAGTGACAACATAACTAACATATGCACTGTCTGACACACAAATACACAGTGACAGTCACATAAACAAATGCTGAGAACATGATCCTGAGAATGCAGCACAATGACACAAACGCACCCAGATAAATATATTGTAAAGGAAGGATGAGCATTGCATCTGACTGCCTCAGTGGCCATAGATTTAGAGGGTGATGACGAATGTGTTGGGTTTGAATTTGCACCAGGAGCAAGCCATTTAATGCCCAGATCCTGACATGAGAAATTCAGTGCAGTGAAAGGCTCCAGGTACATGAGTAGCGTCGGACACGAGAGCTTTGAGACACAGTGGGGATCTTGCTTCCCCCTGAATTTATGCTGTTCGTATTACCCCGCCACAACATATAATGCCATTTCCTTGCTGAATGAAAATCGTCTCTCTGAACTTCTCTACAAAATGTCTGCGAAACCAGAAGTAAGAGCTTTGAGCCATGAAACAAAGCTGACTGCAGGTAAAGATAAGAAAGTGAAGCCTGGAGCAACCCTGGCTGGAGCTCTGAGGCATCCCTAAAAAGCTGAGTCTTGGCTGGAAGTTACCTCCTGATGTTCCAAAATCTTCCAAAAATCTGCAACTTTAAACTTAAGAATTATCAATGGACATCCTGGAACAGATCAAATTGTGAGTAAGTTACATAATATCATAAGGTTATATAAGCATTTCCTGTCAGGTTAGATGATCAGTGTCATTCATCAGCCACCTCTGGAGCAACAGGCTCACTTTCTGAGGGAAGAGATCTCATGGCAAGCCTTACAGATTCACAGAGCGATCTCTGTCTGGAGCATTTCAAAATTCACATTATTTACCAGCAGCTTGCGGGTAGATCTCTTTACCTCGCATCTGCTGTGTTGTAAATTACATTACTCTGTAATTAAAAACAATGTACTGTAGAGGCCGTGTATGTGTTTAATTGCTTTTTTAAAATAGTGAGCTCTTTCTACCGCAGCCCCGCACAGCATTCAGAACAATGCTCACGAACATCTGGGAACTGTCAACAACTGTCTGCCACTGGCACTGTACTGTACTCCCCTCTGTTGACATTTTGCTGAGAAATACACCCTTCAGAATTAGTCAGAGATCCAGCACTTCTGAGAGCTGTGAGGAGGAGATACGGCAACAACTACTTCAAATTAAAGAGAAAAAAAAAGGGGGGGGGCAGCTTTTTTGGTTTAAAAATGATTTTTGAATTAAATTGGTCAGTCTTTTCTTTTGAAGGCAAGATAAATATAGTCATCAGAGTCATGAAAACAGTTGCAAGCATCAGGCCTGCATGTTGGGAAAGTGACAAACCTCCATTCAGAAATTTAAAACATTATCACAGTGGATGAGCTGCTCATCACTGCATTTACAGTTTAGATGTTTGATTCTGAATGACTATGAGAATAAGAAAACACGTGTAAACTACTGTCCTGACCTGACAACAATAGCAGGATGTTAAAGCATCTGTTTGACATTTTGTAAACATTTGTTAGAGTTAGATAAGAAAAAAACTCTTATGTCTCTACAGTAAATATGACATTTCAACCAGCAGCTGGTTAGTTCAGCTTAAAGATTAGAAAAAGGGAAACAGAAAGCCTGGCTCTGTGCAAAGGTAACAGAATCCACCCAACAGCACTTTTACAGCTGGCTGATTACTTTATTTCTTCTTGTGTGTTTTCAGTACCACATGTTTGCTCGTCTACTGGCAGGGTTTTGTAAAAACTACCTTGCTGAACTTCATGTAACTTGGTGGAGAGGAGAAGCACAGGCAAAGAAAGAACCTGGTACATCTTGGTGTGCATCCGGATCACTTTGTTTAAAACTGCAAGATAGGGCACTGGCTTTGGCAGAGGACTGTGACATAGACATACAGCCGCTAGCTGTGGATGAAGTGGCTCTGGACTGATTTTTACTGATGTGAAAGATGCACTGATGTTCTCATCCAACTCTCGGCAAGACAGCAAATAGGGGCAATTTTAAAAAAAACTGCCACACTTGCTTTAAATGAATAAATAAAGCAGTCATACAATGCTTTATACAATGTTGTACTTCAGTCTAAGAAGCAGTGGATGTAAATTACAATCTTATTGCAGTTAAATATCCTGCTCAGGAGCCTATTTCTGTGCCACTGCTGGTTAACTGTAGTAACCTATCCAAGAAGTAATTCTTTGGAGCGTGTGGCTTCATTCCTGCATGCAGTCGTTTGGTATTTATGTAGCTAGCCAATCTTTTGCATTTAATGGGCAGGAAGCACACCGCTTTTAAAAAGCAGGAAAGTTTTCAGTTTGCCAGCTGCTAGTCCTTTACACAACCATTGATCCTCCTAATCCGGCCCCTGTGCCAGCAGTTCTAGTCACAAAATTACTACAGATCTGTGTTATATTTGGTCACAAGCCCCGAGCTCTTTTCGACATGGTACATTAGGTAAAAGTGACTATCAGCATCAATAAACAGCTTTTATGACTCCCCAACAAGCTAAGACATATACTAAACCATGCGTGAACATTCTGTTATGACATCTTACTATGAATAACAACAGTGTGCGTGATCAATGGCCCTAATTGCCTGTGTGAACACAGTTTGGAACGGTACGTCAATAGACACGCCATAGATTAACACCAGCGCAGCAGTTCATATAAACCAAACGGAGGGCCAGTCAAAACAAACCAGAAATCACTCTTGAAGAGTGAGAAGCTGTTTGTCCACACAGATTCTTTGCACTCGAGGCCCTTCTCAGGTGTGCATGTACCAAAAACCAACTGAACAATGTTGCAAATAATTCCTAGTGTGGAATTCAAGTGAATATTGAACCGGATTGATGGAGATTTAACAAGAAACAGAAAATTCAAAAGCTTGCTCACAGTGTTTATGACGACTAACTCAAACCACACCCATGACAAGTTCTATTAACAAACACATCCAATAAATAATGCAGTAAGCTATCTGCTAAAAACCCCGTGTGTACACATGCATTCCACAGTATTTAAACTCGTGGCCATTAATGTCAAATATGAGGCAAAAGCATGATTCAAAACCTACATTTCTCACACGGAACATTATGTTTTGCAAACAACGCCATCAACTAGCGCAACAACAGTGAGCAATGGAAATGTGATTGTTGGTGTTCCTGCTGTGTCCTCATGTCTTCTGCCAACAACTCTGCAGAGGACTGATGAAATGCATTTGGTGCAACAAACAAAGCGCTGATCCCTCTGTCTAATGATGATTATTAATGGGACACACGGACACGGAGGTCACATATTTGCAGATTTTGAGACGGTCCACTTTGTGCACTTTTAACCCCTCGGCTCCCTCATCTAAACACACAGTCCTCTCGGCCTCCAGTAAAACGCCAGTGATATGTGGGCCTCTAAAATTGTGCAATGGTGAGAATATAATGCATCCCAGAGGAGAGCTAGAGACTGGACAAAAGTCTCGGGGGCCTGCTGGAGAAAGAAAGGTATGTGATTCTCTCAGTAAACACATTTCAATAATGTAAGCAACTCTGCCTCTTCATAAAGCACAGATGCACACACGCTGCAGTGCTTATTTTGCAATTAACCCCACACACACACAAGCTGAAAAGTGCTGGAATGTGCTGAGCAAGAAGCTTGGGAATATATTCAAAAAAATACTTAAGTGTGTCCCTTTCCTTTCATTTCATTTACACAAAACTCTCAGCATGTTTGAAAAATCATTACCGCGCAGTTTTCTATTTCAGTGGCAGCGCAGTTAGCGTAATGGCCGTGATTACATCTGTCGAGATGGATTAGTCGGAGAGAGGCCTGGGAGATGGCGATATTCTCTACTTAGAATAACAGAGGAGCGATACAGCGTGAATCACAGCAGAAGGGTAACACAAAACTCCACCGAGACGCTCCGAGCTCTGAGCCTCAGCCCCCGGCTCCGGCCAAAACGACACACAGCAGTGCTACACTTGCCACTTCCCAAACAACCCTCACCCCCGCTGCGACCCAACTCCCCTCACAAACCCTCCGTCAGACCGGAGTGGTGCTGAGCCAGGTCCTCAGCTGCAGCCAGGATACAATTACACGCCATTATATGTTTTATTAAAAGGTGGGGGGGTTGTTGGGGAGGGGGGATATAAAGGGATCAAAACAAAACAAAAAAGAATAACTGCCTCATTAAAGACTTACTGGGAAAGGTCAAGCCAATTGACCCCGAACATGCAACCATCTCGACTTTTGTTTTTTCTTCCACGTATTTCAGGGTGTTTGATTCCAGCAAAGGAGCCAACGGAGATAGAAAAAACAGAGGAAGAGAGACAGAGCGGTGGAAGCAGAAGCAAGAAATACTGGCATGAAGGACAGAGCAAACAAAAGAGATGCATGAAGTAAAACAGATGCTGGGCGATGAGTGAGCGACCATTTGCCACACGATACAAGTGGTAAAACATATATCCATCATCGGCACGGCAGCAGACAGTCACGAGTTCTTAAAAATCTAAGTATAATTTAAATGAAAGCAAGTTAAACGACATTCAATTTCTCAGAAAAAGGGAAACAGCTCAGAGGCATTTTTACTGTTGCACATCATAAAAAGTAGAAGCTTGAGAATCGCTAATGCCTCTGCATTATTTGTGGCACATCCAATTATTTCCCAGGCAGAAGGCAGTCAAAAGCACAGGTAGGTAAATGTTTTCATTCCTTTCCAGCCTTAAATTTAGTCTCGCCACAGGACCCAGTGTGATGAGAAAACACTGTACTACACTGTTATAATAGGACCAACCAGAAAAAGACCTTTTTCAACTCCCAAATCTGCAGATTTAGAGATGTTGATGGTGATTTTGAGAAATCTTCAACATGACTGTAATGTCATGGCATGTCTGCTCTTCCAGCGTTTCTGTAATTTAGAATAACAGTCACAAAATCCAGGCCTACAAGCGCTCTTTTCTCCGATAATCTCTCTGGGTAATATTCCAAAACCAGTGTGTTTTCAAGTTGAATACAAATATTTAAATAGCTCTTTCCATACATAACTTTATTGTCAATTCCTAAGCTAAAACATCCACCACAAGCTTTGGACAGGGGAAATAAAAAAAATAAAAAAAAGATGTGGTTTGGAAAATGAGCCTGCTAATGTGTGCATGTTGGCGAATACGACACGGCGGAGATCAATCAAGCGCTCCGGTCTCTCTGTGTGATTTACACACGCTATGAGGTGCAGTGGCATAGTGCAGTGCAACCAGCTTCTCTGACCGGCAACCTGGTCCAAGGCGGCAGAGCCAAGGGAAAACAGCCACGAGATGGAGAAGGGATGCCAACATAAGCCTCGAGTTCTTACACATCGTGTCAGTCTTTGGGCTATTACAGGATTCCACTGACGAACGCACAGCACCAATCCAAATAAAAAAGACTGAGCTGACCACTGAGTCTAAATGGCAGCTTAGGGAATGCATCAATCAAAAAATATGTGCTAGCCTACAAAGCTCACATAACAAGCTGATACAAAAATTGTCGCATGCTATTTGGAAATTTCAGGCAGTGGGATAATATTTAGGGAGCCACTACATGAGCGTTTCTAGGATATTACAGTGTGTCATTTGTTTTCAAGCTTCAATTTTGACCACTGTTCATGACAAATCCCCCATTCATTTCTAAAGGATATCCTCCTGATAGGAGAATATGCAGTACACAACACACACATACTGTATATGGCCATGCCGGTGCCAAGGGCATTGTTTGTTCTTCGTGTACTCCAGAGTCCTGCCCTGTGTCTCTGCAGCAGCTCAATACATCAATTTCCAAACACATGCACACACACACACTCTCTCTCCCCCCAAAGATGGGGAAGGTAATCTCAAGGATGTGCGTCTGCCCTCTACAAGCTCTGTCCCCCTGTGCCGAGTCTTTCTAGTGTCAATTCCCTTGGTCTTTAATGGCTTGTGCAGCGCCTCGGAGCCAAATCACAAACCTGTGTCCTTTAAAGTACAACAGCAACAGTACAACAAAGTCTCTGGTGGGAAGTGACACCTCTGGACATGCTGTTTAACCACAACTAAGATGAATGTCCGAGCAGGCCTGGTTGTGGTGGGAGTTTTAACTGTTTGCGTCATTTATAAGGTGTGCGTTTTCCTGTCAGCTGTTAATCATTATTGCTATGACTCGTGTGTGTCTCTCTTCTTTTTTTTGTTTTTCTGCGGACACTGCTAACCTGTGATCCTCGGGATCCTCTCTTGTGGTCCCAATCTGAGCGGGGGAGCATCTGTGGGAAACACAAACAGAAACATGTTCAAACCACAGTCCTGCGCATCCTGTTTCTGTTAGCTTCCTACAGCTCCACAGCGGAGACAGACTGTGGCAGAAAAAGAGGAGCAGCAGCAGCAGGAGTGGCAATGCAAAGAAGTGGAGGACGTGTGGGGGAGAATGGAAACGCTCATAAATGCAAAAATGGGTTTTGTCTATTTTTTTCACTTTCCATTAAGCGCAGACATCTAATGCAATTTCACAGTCAGGTTTGGTTTACTTTAGCTCCTATTCACTGCCTAAGGGGCTGGTGGAGGCTGAGGATTTTTACGCTGTCTAATTACCAGCCACTGTGTCCTCCCACAGGCCTTGTAAATCCGTTTTCCACTTTCTTGGGAGTCACCAAATGCATGCGTGCAGCTCTGTCGCTGACTTTTTTGGTGGGCACGTTGCAGGAGAGCCAAGTTTACCCCCTCTCTCTCTTCGCCTGCCTCTGAGAGGACTTTCTACCCCAGAACTGAGAAGCCCTGAGAAACCCAGCATGCCGCTGTGACAAATTGCCGCTGCACACATCGAGGCAAGGGGCTCCATATAAGAGCCAATTTGATAATTCAGGTGTAATTTACTGTGTCAGTGGAGGTCATTGAGTTGTGTCATGCTGTGAGCGAAAACATTAGGCAGCAACGGGCCTGTCTGGACAGCAGTGTTGTTTGGTGGAGTGTAAACAGGGCTGCTTTGTTCAAAACAGATGCTGGCAGTTGAAGTTTTACATTTTTTGGAGCATAATAAATACAGGTATGTTTGTATAATTATTGGAAGACTGAATGTTTTCCCATGTTTCTCCTTTCCTGTTGTGCCGTCTCAGTTTTTTGCTTTCCATACTGGGATTTAATGCGTCTTTGTTTCACTGGAGCTCAACAGAAATTTATTTTTTCGCTCACAGCATTAAATATTAAATGGAAAAAAATGTGTCTTACAGTAGAAACTGCATTCTGTGCTCACGTCCTGTATTATTTAGATGATCCACAGACCTCACTGACAGCATTTGGCGGGGACTATTTCTTCAGCAGAAAGTAGTTCCGATGAAAAGCGTTGGTATTTTGTATAATTTGCTAAAAAAAACTATCAGTCTGATTTGCTTTTACAAAATCACTGATGTTAAAAAACATTTAAGAACAGAATTAAGCTGCAGTCTGGCTATCGTGCATTAATACTTCACATCTAAAGTATTTGTCTATAACACAACATTTTTAAGGCTTAATAAAAAAAAAAAAAAATTGAAAGTTAAAGTTTGACTGAAAAAAAAGAATCCCTGGGTATTATTTATACCAGTTCAACAGTTCAACACACAAAATCTCAGTTAATCTGCTTCATCTGCACTGTGTGGGCATGGTTTAATCACTTTGACTTGAAATGTGGTGACAGCTGGAGGCTTGTCTCCACATTTCAAGTCAAATATTGCTAAAATATTGTTAAATCCTGCAAATCCCATTTATTTCCCAGCTGAGCTCCACCCACTTCAACCAGCAAAACGAAGAAAAAAGAAAAAGTACAAACAGAAACTTCTCATGTGAAATAACCAAAACTGTTTCAAATTTAGGACAAATTCACATAGGACCCATTGCTCATATTCAAAATGAGTTGGTAGTGTACGACTGACAAAAGTTTCCAGGGCCCTTGAAGATGTGAACTGTAAATCAAGCTGGGAGTCACAGCAGGTTTAAATCATGTATTTTTAACTTTGATGACAAAGCTTTTCTCTACACTTTGATCATCAGATGTGCCTTTGACATATTTAGCAGGACACACTTTTGACCTCTTGGTTTCCTTGCGGAGTAGTTATTGTATACTTCGTCCTTCAGTCAAGGTTTTATCAACAATAGGCACAAAATGTGGTGACCATGACAGAACGCAAACAAGGACGCCATCATAGCAACCTACTGTAACGCACACCCTTCATAAAATAAAATGCGGTGGGTGCACTACGTCTTTTCCATAGTTTGACAATAAAATGCAATATGAGAGGGTTTGCCCTTTCTCAGCAGACATCTTCGCTCTCGCCTCAGCACCACAGCTGTGAAAAGCTTGGATTCTGCGATTGTCAGCAACACTTTAAACCTCCATCTAACGATCAGACAGCTTCACAATAGCTACACTACTGTAGGTAGAAAAGGAAGTCGATCAGCTGTGTAAAAGGCAAACATATGATTTAGATCAGTGCAAATGACAGCCTCAGCCAGTCGCTGCTGTTTGTCTCATTCTTTACTGCTCTGACGACAGAGCTTTGGTTTTCCAGTGCAGGAGCTGGCAACGCGCTGCTCTACAGCGGCGACAGTGCTGCTCCATTAGAAGGTCCTCGTATCAGTGAGGCTCTCCAGGCGCGCACAGAAACAGCGTCTCGGTCTGACCGTCTTATGTAACCCAACCTTTCATCTCCCTGCTTTGAGAGCCAGAACCAGACTACACAGAAGTCTACATGTGCACTTTGATGTGCCAAAACAAAAAAAAAAAAAAAAAAAAAATCACACAATGTTGAAAATGAGCATAAAATTTGAGCACGCAGATAACCTGTCACATTGAGTGACTTTACAGGACACAGTAAAAGTTCATTTTCTCTGAGACTGATTTCAAGAAACACACATGGATGATGTTTGTCTGGTGCCACTATGTTATTTTTTTCTAATCAGTAGAGGAAAATCACGAAACAAAATGTTGCTCTTTGAAATTTCCAACCACTACTGTTGGAATAAACAAAGAGACAAACATCATCTGTTTTTCAGAGCAAAATGCAAAAATATCGGTCCTGAGGAGAAAAAAAAAAAAATCAGCAGAACTAAACAATAACACGTCACAGAGGCCAAAAATATGTGCATATGACTGTAGAATAAATACAGAACAAGCTATACGTCTTCTGTTGGAGACAGTTAATCCTCTACAAGCAATAATGATAAAAACAAGAAAAACAAAAAGTCTTGTTCGTGCTTTATGACCTTGTTTTGCTTCAGGAAGACGGAGAAGAGCAGTCTAAGATTATACTTAAAACACAAGACAGGTCACTGCCAATATTATGTCTGAAGAGGTAAAACCACACATGAATGATTTCTTAGATATCTCCTGGTTTTTCATGGACACCCTCCAGGCAGCATAACACAGCCGAAGCAGTAAAACTTCCAAATGGATTTGTTTTTGTCCTAAAGCTCCAGTACACCTACTGGGAAAAATAACAACTTTGTCAAAGCTATGCCCTTTGTTTCACCCTCTGTTAGATTCATTATGCCGCCCCATAACTCACAATAAGCCGGGTCTAGTCGCAGCTTTCCATCACCTAACGTTCATGATATACAAGAGACTAAAATGTAAAGAGAAAAAGATGCTTTGTGTCTTTGAAAAATAGAAGTACGTCTTTCGATCATTGCGCTCGAGCTACCGGAGCAACGTGACGCTTCTCGGTGAGCTCTGAGGCCTGTTTACGAGACTGTGGTCCATTGTGACGACATTCTGGTGATTTACTGTGCCTTCATTATTCAGAATGATGCTCTCAAGAAGCAAACAACACAAAGAGGCGACAGCGGTTTAGTTCAGCTGCATGTTAACAGAAGATGCAGCCCGCCTGAGGGTCTTTCCACTAAATAAATTGGAAATGAGCAACGATAAAATCACACTGAGCTTAAGCACCCCTTCATCTTCACTATTTGTCGTGTTCCAAATGCGTCAGTGCAAATTTATTTTCGACTGGATGTTGTTTAACATAATGATAATGTATTTTTTTAAATGCAAACATAGTATTTCTGGCATTGTCAAGATGTAGGCTTGGTCTTTATTTATTAGTTTTTTTAGTAGGCCTGGTCCAGTTTGCATTTGCAGTAGTCATGTTTGGAGTAGCAGCATATATATATATATACAGCCTGATATTATCTAACTGATACCACTGAGTGACCACATCAGAACTTTTGATTCAGTAGCTTTAGCATAACACAGAAAGGTGACAAATTAAAGGAAACTCAACATAATGCGTCTTACTAAACTGTTGGGCCACTATGTGCTGCCAGAACAGCTTCAGTGCACCCAAGTTTTGATTCAACACATCTCTGGGCTCTATTGGAGGGATGACACCATTCTTCTCAAAAATCTTCCCTCATTTGTTGTTTTGATGATGGTGGTGGAGAATTGCACATATTCATCTCACAATCTTCTATGAGTGGGAAATTGGGTTGAGATCTGGTGACTGCAAAGACCATAGCACATGAGTCACGTTGTTTTCATCCTGGTGAAACCCTTCAGTGACACTTTGTGCCCCATTAATAGTGTAATTGTTAAACCTCTCTCAGGAAGATAGAAATGTTTCATCATATGATCAAGGTGATCACTCAGAACAACTTTGTATTGATTTGCAGTGACTCTTCCCTTTAAGGACACATGTGGAGCCAAACTGTGGCAGGAAAACAACCCCCCCATTGTAACAGAGCTACCAGACCACCTCACTGTGGGTTTTCCTTTAATTTGTCACCCCTTTGGAGGGTAAAGTGAAGAATGTGTTGGTGAGTAAATTTACTCTCAGCCAGTCACATCATTGACTAAACATCACATCATCAACAAACATGGTGAAACATGATGACAGAAACTGAAAAGATGGAAAGTGACTACTTCAGGAAATGACATTATTGTCTGTACAGCACAGAATATCACGACATGAACATAAAACTGCAGCAAAAGGCAGATGGTGTCTGTATTTTTTTCAACTTGTGCAGTCATGATCGAAATAAATGATATTATTGATGGAGATTTTTTTTTTACTTTCCCATCAGTTTGAACTACTTTAGTTTCTTTTCTGCATAATCTCACGTCATGATTGGTCAATCAAACTGTAAAAAATAAAATAAAATAAAGTGTGTACTGTTATATAAGATGATACCTCTACTAAAAAATTCTAATAGTAAAAAATAAAATCAGAATGTTCCAAAAGAGGACGGTTTGATGAGCTGCTGTAATCGGATATCTCCGACATTAACAACTGAACACAGTCTAACAGAGCGGTCTGCTGCCTGCACTACTATGTAACAGCCTGCTGTCATTTGCATGTGATCTAATAAAGGTAAACACAGCGGAAGGCCGTGCGTAATGGCACCGTGCTCCTGTGCGACAGTTGTCAAAGGACGGGGAGCAGATTGATCTACATGTGTGTGCTTCAGATGGCTGCAGAGATTTAATGAACTGAAGGAGTTTTGCAACAGCTGCGGACAACAGCCGGCACTGTTAGAACAAGTTCTACTAATTTATAGATCAGTGCATTGATATTCTAACGTTGCTGCTTCAAACACAGGAAAAGTTCATGACTGATACATCTGCTGTCTGAGGAGTTGTTAATTAGCATGATTTATTGACTGATTTTCCAGCTTTATGCCGTCGTCTCTGGGGAGTTGCCATGAGTATTTAGTTTATTCTTGTTGATTAAAAAGTTGTGTGAGATGCATGGTGCACTAGAAAAAAAAGGGCAAGACGCCAAGACCAAGCTTCCATTTTCACCAAAATACTACCAGCTTACTTTGCGCGATGCTTTTCAATGAATCTGCCATCTGCCTTCGCCTCTCCTCCCAAAGGTGCGCTCTGCGCTTGGCACCAAAATACCGCACAGATGCGCAAAGTGAGTGTGAAGGTCAGGTAGCTGCTGATGCTGCACTGCTTGCGCTGGTCATTGCTCAGCCATGAAAATTAAGCCCCAAATGTACAAGTACAACAGCTCATTTGTAAAACTGACGAAACTTCATATTGGCTTCGGCTTAACTTCAATTAGTAAGCCATTTTGCCCTAAACATGGACATTGGATGTTGTCCATCGTTTCTTCCAGTGTAGCACCTCCAGAGAATCCTTCATGTGTGGAAGAAGCCTGTCGACAGATTTCAATTTTTAACCTGTTTTCGACCAGTTTGTCAGTCACTGCACAGCTCAAGAAAAGCTTGTTTAGAAAGTATTATTTGTAGGCATACTGGTTATTAAGAGGAAGGATATGTCAAGAAAAAAAGAAAAAGAAAGAAATAAGTCTGCCACATTGTTCCTGCCACCCTTTGTAACTGAGCTGCACTCTCATGATTCAAAATAGCCCCAGCCAAGGAAACTCCCAGCCTTCCTCTCACCTAGAGTGTTAAAAGGGCAGCAGTGCGAATGCCAACATGTAGCCATGCCCTGCCCACCACCGTGGCAAGCTGCCGGGCTTCTGAGGTGCTGGGCAAACACCATGGTGTCAAAGCACAAACAAACTATTGGAATATGCTTGTTGTTTGACTTGTTCCCGCCAATATACAGTTGAGAACCACTTCTCAGTGGCTGTGAAGTGTTGAAGTTACGGCTGCAGCACCGACAGCTCAGAACTCCACTTTCACACTGATCAACCTGACAGCGCACAGCAATCCTGACACTTTGTCATCAACTTACTACTTTTCTAAAAAAAATTGTGGGGGAACCTGAAACTACTGAATCCATAAAGCTCAGTGCAAAATAACTGCAAGCAGTGTTTCTTAATCATTCATTCATGATCAGCACTTCATTTGTCTCTTCCTCCCCCTTTTCTCTCTCGTCCTATTTTATCCCTCATTACTGGCTTCATATGAATGAAGTTGATGTGTGTCCGCTTGGATCTTCAGTCGCTGCGCTAGCTTGTTAGTGAACTGGATTTACTGGGATGCAAAGTCAGTGTCCACCGAGGGCACAGTTATAAGACGTGCCGACTAGAGATCACCCTGCTGGAGATGAGGGAAGGAGGAAAAGAGCTGTGTGCTGATCTTTCGGTATGGTCGGGTTAATTAAGGCAGTGTTGAAGGGCCAGGAGATCAGTCTGCAGGATTTCCAATGAGCTTGACCCAAGGGTTTTATGAACCACCTCTCTGTCCAATTAAACTCACTTTGCTCTCACCTAAAGTCGGGTCTGCAAAGTCATGAATTCACACATATGCCTACTTACATAAGACACACACTCGCACAGCACACTGCCTCGAGGTCTCAGAATATTTTCTCACTTTATTCCTCCTTTGTTCTTTTATCACTGCTCTCTGTCAAAGATATTCTGACGTCTGTAGCATTTGACTCAGACATCCCTGCACTCACTTTCACTTCAGCCGACACAAAGAAAGTAGGTCAGATTCTACTAAGTCTCACTATGTGAAGGCTTCATAAATGACAGCGGCTCAGATGTAAGGACACCATCAAGGCAACAATCAAAGATGTTTGTGCTCACTTTCATGGCTGTTGGAAGCCACAGTAAACTCCACATTGCTCATCACACCTTTGAGGATGAGATGTAATCTTGTTTTGCACCTGCAGGTGGAGATATTCTCATGATAAGTGTCATGTAGCTGTTTTCTCTTGGGACTCACTTTGGGGAACTGTTGGGTTGGCTGCTTTTGTTTCTAGGAGAGTTTTGTACAGAAAAAAAAAAAAAAAACTAAACATATTTACATGATGCTGTTTTTGGGATATGATATATTTAATAATAATAATGGGGTTAAATATTGGAGCCATATGGAATAAAGCACTTATTTTGGAGAAAACTAATATAATATTATTCTGAGGATAAGTTTTACTATCGTCATTAATTTCTATCTAAACATTGAATGCAGGAAGTTTTGTTAATAGAACCCTTTGGTGTACCTGGTGCCCTTTATCTTATTCCTCCTTCTGACGTGTAGACAGATAGAGGCAACCTGAGCAGAAGAAATTAGCTTATGTTACTTTCTTTATATCTGTCAGCCTTACGGAGCTCTAAATTTAGCGTTAGGATGGCAGAAACAGCCTGTGCAAGAGATGGAAATTTGCAAGATCTATGTAAATCTGGGGAGTTATCCGCATGATTAGCAATATATAAAATTTATGGAAATGAGAAGTAGACTTATTAATATTCTTTCTATCTATACTGTACGTACAGTCTCATTCTTTGCATGTTCCGCTCTGTTACCGTTTCATTAAATGAACTACCAGTTTACTTTCAATTTAAATTCAATTTAACTGAACATAAGTTGATACGAGATGGACAGCAGGTATGAAAGTGCAAAGGATTAACCTGCATGTGTACACATCTGTAGTGAAGAGGCAGAATGTGCAAAGACAGACACAATTTTGTGACCCGAACTGTGTGGCTCCTCGTCCAGGTGACTTCAAAAGCTCCGCCCCACCTTCCCCTCTGCCACAACCATCCTGAGTGTAGCTGCCAGCGGAGGACACTTATAAATCCTTCCCTGCCTGCCCGCTGAGGGGAGAGTGTGGAAAGTCATTCCTATTCATGCTGGCTAATGTTTTACAGGTTTTACCGTGGGGGTCAGTCATCGTGGGTCATTTGCGTCATCGCTGAAGGGAAGGGAACGGTTGAGGTGGGCTGCCAAGGACAGGGGAGGGGGCTGAGTGCAGGGAATGAGGAACACACTCGTGTGTGTGTGTGTGTGTGTGAGCGAAGATTAGCACATGCACACCTCTCTGTCTCATGCAGTGGCTTGCAAAGTACACACTTAATGAAGAAAATCACACTTGCTTGAGCATTAAAAGTGCTCACATGTACAAATATGATCCCATGACACATTTCTCGCACTAGCTCTGCATCTGCACTCCGGCTTCTGTTTACCCCTCCCCTGCTCTTCACACATTCTTACTCAGACTCTTCTAATTTCTGAAGTGTGACTAATGGGATTTATCATCTTTACGTTTCCAGGGAGAGACTTAGCCTGATCCTGGAAGAAGAGGAAGAAGAGTCTCTACCAGAGATAGATCTGTCAGTCTCCCAGGGTGGAAGCACAGGCCACAAGGAAGCCGTGGCCTAGAGAAAACCTCAATGGGAGTACCCCAAATTCTGACCTCAAAAATGATGAAACCTAACGGCAGGAAATGTGTCACTGACAAAATCTCTTCATGAAAGCCTGTATTGAGAGTATCAAATATTTTTAAAGCCTGCTCTATGTGATTTAAGAGGACATCCTTTTATTTTTTTCCTAATATTATTTGTCCACACAGAGCTCTCCCTTCCTTATGAGCTCCTAGCTGGGTGAAAAAGAGGGGATCTGGCTGGGTAAACCTGGCAGCCCATCTCAAAACAGCATGCCAAAGCCATTAGTGTATAATGGTACAGTCAGGATTACTGCTGGGGCCTGGAGAGCTGAGAAGGGAACACAGCACTCACTTGTTTGTTTGTTTTACAAGCCTCTGCTCTGTTCAGTCTGCAAGGTGCCAATGGGCTTTGTGTGGTTCAATTCCCAGTTGACTCAAACTGTACAGCGCGTCAACAATGGTAGCCACTCTCCGGCCGCAGCACATTTGTTTCGAAGAGCCGTGTCCGAATAAATCAGTCATGACAATGCAGTTCATTTAATAAACCTGAGTTAACGTTCCCTCCTCTGAAATAGAGATCAAGTTAGTGCTGACATTGGTCGATACATTTCCCCCAAATGTGACTGCACCTGTGTGTTCATTGGCTAATTAGGTCAAGAGTACAACAAACTTCTCTCTTCTCTTTTGTGTAAATGGCCTGATTCTGTGTTCATCAAAAAAAAGGACATGATTGAGATAAAGAGAGCATTTCCCCATCATCCATCAATGTGGAGACTGAGCCCGCTGGCCTCTTTCAGCGACACTGGTATTTTCCAGCTGATCTTTCATTACATAATGGAAAGGGTAACACTGATTTATGTCTTCTTATGGACTTTCTGTAGCATTTCTGAATTATATTATGGAAGGCCAGATGGTTAGGAGTGTAGGCAGATAAAAAGGGTTAACACACACACACACCACATTTTCCAGATTTTGTTGCTCACTGGTGTCATTTAAGCTAAGAAAAATGTCTAGTTCAGTGCACAGTGCAGGTCTCAGACAACAACCGGACTGGGTGTTACAGTTCCACTGTAAAATGTTTTTATGAAGCCATAAGTCTGACTGGGACAGCAGGCAATATTTCTTTTGGAAAACGAGATGTACGTCAAGCAGGATTTTCAAAGGTAATGAAAAGTTGAATAACAAAACAATTCGGACCTGACTTTTGCATGAAAACCAAGAAAAACACTCTGAACTTATGAATAGTGTTAATTTTGGCTAAATAATGAACTCTTTGAAATTACACTGTACTAGCCTGAGGATCCAACTTAAGCGTTGCTACAAGATAATTCGGGGACTGCTGAATGAGAATCGGAGAACAGAGTTCAGTCAAAGGCAACGTTATGAGAGCAGTATGGGAATTTGTGCATGCATGCAGCTTCCAGTGCATACATTATTTCATCTTTTATTCACAACCCTGACTCAGCAAGGTCTGTGTTCTGTGTTTTGTCTGTGCTCATCAGCGAGAGACCACATGCACACATGCACACACACATCCAGCCCACTATTTCAGCATTTACTGTCCCATCAAGATTCCCACAGGACTCCAGTAAACAAACAGACAGCAATTGCCCACTCAAGCATATGCCTTTAAATCACATCCCTACGTCCTTTATAAATCACTGATGTACAAACATAAACGTGCAGTCAGGACAGCACCTATGCGCTGACTGATCGTACTCAAAGCATGTGTGTATGTGCACGAAAGTGTGTGAATGCCAGCTTCGAATAAACAGCATGTGTATCTGTGTGGGGGCATAAATCTCTGCTTCCTCTTTTTGCAGGTGGAAGGATTTAAATTACAGAGCCTGCTCCCCTAGAAGAGGCTCATGTCAGCCCCATGGGCAAGTTTTCCACCATTAGCTGGCAAACTGCTAACTTTGTCAGGGAGATTCTCAGAGGTTGTATTCTCCATGTTGCAGGGATGCAGGGTTCTGTGGCTACAGGGGGGACAGGTGATGGCCTTCTGCTGTGCACTCCAGAGGACTTCTCTCTATGAGGCACAGCACAGAGTCTTTAAGAAAGAGCCATCATGCCGATGGCCGTCCTGGAAGCCTGGCTTAGAGCAAAGCAAACAGGGGGATAAGATATAGGAGATGCTGGTTGTCCTCTGGGGAAATAAGCTGCAGGCTCCATGAGTGACACAAAGCCGTCTTCTTCGATCACACCCTCACTGAGACAAGCTTAGCGAGCAATAAACAACATATACTACCTTAAAGCGCTCTGTCTCACTCGACTAAATGATATATGATGTGATAATAACCAAAGATTGTGTAGTAATAATATGCTGTCACTGTGTCGTGCAGCAGTTATGCTTTTGGCAAAAATGTACGGTTTAAGTAGAGCTCAGCTGAGAAGTGACAACAGCTCTCTGACTGGACCACCCAGACTGACTGTTCACAGGCCGACTGCCAAGGCTTTTTTTTTTTTTTTTAAATCTATGACTTTGTGAGTGGACGTATGGTTCAAATGTGTTTAGATTGTATGCATGTAAGTCGGTGGTGGAAGAAATATTAAGGTACTTTACATC
>NW_007577869.1:662993-694329 GCF_000690725.1 Stegastes partitus | reverse complement strand
TGAATGTACTTACAATAGTTAAATTCCACAACTGGTGTAGAGTGACCTTGACTGGATGCTTGTTTGTTGGAGGAACATGTCTGTTTACAACAGGGCACCGGATCCTCAGTGTGGTTTCTCTGCACATCTGTCAGTTTATCCATGTGTAGGTGTACAGTAAATGCAGTATATCCCTGTATGCACAGTGTGCATGGATCCGTTTTCATGTCGTGTGTGCGTGCATCCATGTGTGCTTCGGATCTGGAACAGAATTAAGGCGGACCACAGCTAGGAAAACACTGGTAAAAAACTTTGTTAGTCTGCTGTTTAAACATGGAAGGAATCCTAGTAAAAATACACAAAGCATTTGTTTCTTTTTACACACACACTCAACAACATGGAGCAAAAAACTTTCTAGAAGGAACATTTTGCTTCTGGATACTCTTGATCGGAGCTACTGGTGCCACCCACACACAGCAGGCCAAACGGCTACTTGTGTTTACCTAGCCATGTGACTGAAGCGATAGTACATCGAGTGACGTCAGCTCACATTCCACACATTCATCAGTCTCAGTTCTCACTGATACTGTCTCAGAACACGGGCAGCAGAGATCATACATTATAAAAGTCGCAATCATTCACTGGGCCTGTGTTTGCTATATTTATCTTTTCCTGATAAAATAAATAAGCACTACTCTGTGTTTGCCATCTGTTTTCATAAGGAGTAGTGCGCTCAAGAGCAGCTATTGCCTGAAATAGTCTTCCTGTTCCACTTAAAACATGGAATCCATAAATAATTGCAAAACTGCTGTCAAGAGATGGATACATGGAACAAACAAGTCACTACATTAATATGCATGATTACTTCAATTTTCAACTACAGTATGTTTTGTTTAGTGCTTTTGCTCATTGTGTTGGCTGCCTATTGTTACATTAATGTCTTTTTCTATCTTGTGTTAGAGAGGAAAACCGTGGTGATGGTGTTATTACAGTATAACGTGTGTATAATAATACACAGTATGTGAATGAATCATTTAAATTGATAGCACCAGGACAGGATGAAGCCGTCAAGAGAACAGGTATAGTTTATACAAAGACCTCCGAAGCAAGAAGGACATGAAACTTGTTTTGTTGTAGCTACTCATTACTCAGCAGTCAACATGGTTGATACAATAAAAAATAAATATTTCGGATTACTTTGTTTAAGCATCGATTGCAGTACAAGGTGCAATCAAAAAGTTCAGATTGTATTTGTGTTGTCCAAGAATAGAGTGCAGCACAGTTTCGTACACTTGTAGTTTCCCCATAGAGAGGCAGCACTGTGTATGAAGTCTGTGACGGCCTTTGTCAACAGTGCCAGGACAACCCTAACTTCATGCCAAAGATTATCACTGGTGACAAAAGGTCAGTCTACAGCTATGACCCAAAGTAGGCTTCACAGTGGAAAGAGCCTCAAGTGTCTGAGACAGAAGAAGGTGCATCAGGTCAGGAGCACATCAAGAGCATGTTAGTTTACAGGTTTGAGCACTGTGAATGTTGCCCCTAGGGCCAGACTGTTAAGACCAAGTGTTACCGTAACATCCTGAGGTGTCTGAAGGAGAACGTTCAGTGCAAACAACTTTAACCTCTGGTGCTCTGCTCACAGCGTGTTGAAGCAAGTTTTGTGGCTGCAGAAACTCAATTGTTGCTTCACACCCACCCTACTTGCCATATTTGGCAACACTCCTTCCTTTACCCTAAAATAAAATTTAAGTTTAAGGTTTGCAATTTTGACTCAGTGGAGGAGATTCAGTGCACATTTTAGATATTACTTGACACGTTTACAGAACAGGATTTCCAGTGTGGCAGGAGCACTGTGAGCAGTGCGTCACTGCACAGGGGGACTCCTTTTAAAGGTGATATCATCCAAATCTGAAGGTATGACTTTAGCTTTTTACAGGCAAAATAACACTACATAGTCGTAAAAGATTAAGTAGCTACAGAAGGCAATAAACTTGTAGTACAGTGTGACGTTATGAAAACTTTGCACATCGAGGAAAAGTGCATTGCAGTTCAACACTACATGTTTGTAACAGTAAATATGGAGGTTGTCACTGAACACATGAGCAATTTAGCATTTTCCTACAGTATCTGCTGTTAGACTACAATATCCACTTGTAGCAATTAAATCATGGTTGAACTGTCTTGACGCTTGTTTAGTGTATAGGAGAAAGACTGTGGTCATTATATGATATGGAAAAGTCAACAGTGAGTTGAACATTACACAGAAGGTTTATTAACATTTAACCAAAAACACTCCTAACCGTTTTTAAAGCTATGTACACACACGTTACATATGAACCTAATCTGAGCAGTGTTTACGCTTTCTTTAAAACGAAAATGGGATAAATTAACAACACATAATGGTAGATTCTTTGTTAACATTTGATCACACACAAACTTGTCCTTCTTGCTAAACTGGTGGCAACAGTTATGAAACCAACAAAAACTCTCACAACAGCGAAAGTTTAAGACAACAAAACTCTTACAGGGCTTCTGAATTCTTAGCCTATCCTAAACAGTCCACTCTGCCGCACAGCTGAGGAAACAATTTGCCGAGACCTTTGCCTTTCACATTCTGCTCCCCACGCCATGTTCTAAAGACACCACAGAACAGCGGCATCGTCTTGCTACCGTCTAAAAAAGCAGAGAAAACATTATGAGGAAATGTGATGGGGACTCTGTTTAACCTCACTCAGTCACTGCATTGTCCAAATGCTCATTTGTTATTCTCCTAATTGGCCAATCAGTAATGGTGGCAGGATAATTTATCAAACAATGAAAAGAAAGATTAGTTCTAGTTTTAAGATCGTGTTCAGCAGAGGTTCACATCCCGTATAAGTTCAACAAAGTGGGTCTGTAGCCTGAAGCTAGTGTGACTTCTCGTCTGTAATTGCTTTAATTGCACTTTCCATAGACCATGTAAAAGCAGAAAAAAAAATAATGTCTGCTACAGCTCTGAATAAATGACGACCATTGTGAAAACAATCCTGGCTCGAAAAAAGCCCAATTGGAAAGGATAATCCACTATAATGGGAAGTAGTTCAATTAATTAGGAAGGTAGACTAGAAGAGAGGTATCATAAAACTGAGCCATAAACAGCTACAACTACACAGTTGATAAGGCTGTACTGTGGAGGACTTGTAAATACAAAATGGCCACCCTGGAGTTAAAAACTGTGGAAATTTGGGCAAATGTTGATTTTTTTTTTTTCCCATCTGAAAAATCTGCATGTTTATGATCCGCATGTGCGCACTAATCTAATGGAAAACAGACCCAAAATAAATTACTTCTCCCCATATAACCTGATTAGTACAGCTGCACCAGCCTGAACCAAATGGATCTGGTGCAGATAAACAGCTGGGTTAAAAAGGAGGGGTGGGGAGTGAATGCAGAGCTCAGATCTGGCCGTCTCTGCCGCTGCCACACCATAAATCCCCTGAGACAAGAATCGAGGAAGAATCTGCAGACAGACCTCATCCGACCTGCGTCCACATCTAAAACATTCACTGTTAGCAATTACAGTATTAAAGTACTAATCACAGCAACAATAATGAGCTGTCACAAGTTGGAAGCCGGTGGCTAAATGACTCCTGCCAGGTCGAAGGGAGATTGTTTTAGTAGAGCAGTGCATTTACCATGTGTCACATTTCATTCCAATCCTTTATACGCTCTGATACCAACTGGTAAATGAACAATGATGGGCTGCCACACAGAGAAATCGCAGATGAGAGATATTCGTTCAAGGAATAGTTTGATATTTTGAAAACTAAATTTTACACCACACTTATATTTGTCTTTTAAATGTAAAGCGACATCTAGAATATGCCAGTCTTAACTAAAAGTATGGGTTAAGCAAATAAAATGTGTTGATTAATGAGCTTAAAAGAAGGTGGCAGACAGAGACAGACTGGTTTTGTCCTCTTGTTTCCAGGTTTTATGCAAATCTAACTGCAGCTTCATACTTAACTCTATGCAAAGAATCAGATACCTGTTATTCTCAAAATGTTGAACTATGTCCTTGGATTTGGCATTTTTTCCACTTTCCAAACATTTTTGCAGCATCCTCTTTGCGGTGGGTAAATCCACCGCAGCTGACTC
This sequence comes from Stegastes partitus, assembly GCF_000690725.1. Lineage (NCBI taxonomy): Eukaryota > Metazoa > Chordata > Actinopteri > Pomacentridae > Stegastes > Stegastes partitus. The sequence goes on along the minus strand of NW_007577869.1, from coordinate 690,210 downwards.
TAATGCTCACCTTGTCCTTGTCCTTCACTGAGTTCGATCACTCTGCTGAGCTGGCAGTGCCACGCGAAAACTGTGGGGCGACCAGGGGACCTGCATTGGCAGAACGGGCCTTGCCTCAGGCAATTACGCCCTCAACTGTGGCTCATCGGTTTATGGTTCGATAGCGCTTCCAGGGTCTCAGGTCAAAACTCCAATCACATGCAACAATACACTAATGGCTACGGCTCTGTCTGTCCCTGGGCCTCTGAAAGTCAAGGCCAAGTCAGCCAGAAACCCAGTCGTGACTTCAGCCTGACGAGTAAGGCAGTATTTTTTCTTTTTTTTAACGGCTGTCATCTGGTAGGGCTGACTCTCTGGCAAACCGCACAGAATCACACACACTCATGAACCACCCCTTGCGGTTCCTCTGTCTGCCTTCTCTTTCCTCATTCCACACATCCACAGAGAAACCTCACATTCGTGCACCTGTATGGGTTCCGTACACTGGGATCTAATTAGTCGGAAAAAGAAATCGGACGCTTGTGTGAGGGGAGCCCTGTTGATTAGCAAGGGACCCAAAGACTATTTCAGCGATCCGGCTCACAACCCAAACGTGTCACAGAGACAGCCAGTCAGTCTTCATTCTGATCACACTCCTGACTGGATGAGCGACGGATTCACAAGACAAGAGAGACGGTGGCAGATCACAGTTAGGTCTGGGAGACAGCAATACCCCTTTTCTTAACAGAAATACACCACTTTCAATAGGGGAAGGAAATGGGTTGGAAATGGGCAGTGTAATGCTTTCAGCCGCGGCCCCTCTAAGCACTGACAACAGACATAACACAGAGCCATTAACGGCTTCACTGTGTGAGTGTTTGGCTAGCCAGACAGACCGGCTGCTGCTAGCTAGAGGTCGAGACTGGCTTGATTATTGACATTTTGATGGTTTTCAGGTTCGGAAAAAGTCAGACTTTGTGGAACTCTTGATAGACTTTGGCTTCTGCAGCACTTTGAATTCCACTTTTAATATATTGGTTATCAGAGTGGTACATCCAGTCGTAACTAATGTAAGCCTGATTACAACTAAATCAAAAGTGCATAATTACACAAGTGCTCGTTTTTCATGAACCCTCTTTTTCAGTTTAGTTCTAAACTAAACCCGAACTTGCTTTATTTTCTTGTGTATGGCTGGAACTGTATTACTCTCATGTAGGAACAAATTCACAAGGGAGTATGTTTCCTTTTCATCCGAGCCTGTCCTCTCACCAGAGCGAGGAAAGAGAAAGGAAAAGGCGAAACTGTAATGAGGAAGAGCCTGTAGAAAAGAAGAGGGGTCTGCCGCTCAGTGGAATTCAACAGTGCATGAAAGGCAGGGAGAAAAATGAATACATCTGGCGTGGAAATAGGAGAGGTGGTTTGTTCAGCATTACAGAGTTTGGAGACAAGAAGAAAGGAGAGGGGGAAGGCAGAGGACAGAGATTGAAATGGGGGCTAATCATGAAAGAGACGGAGCTGGGAGGCAAGAGGAGACAGAGGATGACTAAAATAGGGACGGCACAGAGTGAGACGTGGAGAGATGGAGATAATATGAAGGGGGGGAAAAAAAAAAGAGAAGAAGCAGAAGGTAAAAGAGAGCAAAGTCCGGGGCGCTAATCATACAAGCACATTGTGAAACTATAGATTAGGGGGAGGTGATTTTAGCTCGAGGAGTAATGTCTCCATCCCGAGCCGGAGCTTTGAAGGCTCTAGGACGAGATGTGGGGGAAAGAAAAAAAAAAAAAAAAAAATGAACGCACCTCCCCAGAGTGGGGAGCACTGTGTTACCATGGAAACAGCCCTGACGTCAGAGCACGCATTATGTGATTACTCATAGAGTCTGTTGAGGAGCGGGCCAATAAAACAGGGACCATTACTCACACACAGGGAGATGGCCGGAGCTCAGGTTACACACATACTTCAATATGCACGCACACATACACCAGGCGTCCAAAAAAAAAAAAAAAAAAAAAGAAAACTAATTTGCTCTCTGGTACAAGACTGCAAGATAACACTTTGTCAAAGAACCAGGCGTCCAAAAAAAAAAAAAAAAAAAAGCATATAGATACGCACATGTACACACAGTGCCAACTCATTCTAGCAGCTCCATCTTAAATAACAAGCAGACTGATGATACACCGTATGAACATTTTTACAATCCAGACTCAGTAAAATCGTCAGAATTTTACAAGGACTCCTGATTTGGAATGGAAAACATGCAAATTCATAGTTTGCTTGATGGCCTCAGTGCTGAGGAATGAGGCAATAACCTGGACATTTATTGCTCAGTGCTAAAATCTCGACGCAGGCGTCCACTCGGTGACCAGGAATCCGCCTCTCACTCCCGACCAGGAGGAGCACAAACACTACCTCATCAGCACAACCACAACCAGGGTATCACTGACAGAATCTGCATGTTCTGCATTCCACACACTCTGACCCATGTCTGACTAAGTACATCAAACATGGACGCTGACATGTACGCTATTGTGCGCCACAACACACACGCTCGCATGCACACTTCCTCTCGCCATCTCCCACACATTCTCCACTGGGAGTTAAAACACTGTTAGGGCTGATAAGGATCCAGGCAAACAGTGTGGATAAACAGTCACTCTGGTAATTAAGAAGCACGGGCCTATCAGAGGAGAGTATGCACAGACAAACATGTGATCCAGACTCCATTACTGTGGCCCTGCACATTCCCACCACAGAGACCATTAGGTGAGTCCAGACAGTCAGCCAGAGTTACCATGACTCAAAACTACAGAGACGGAGCTCCACCTCTTCTGTCTTGGACTGAGAAGGGCATAAAAAATCTATTTTATAGACTGGTCTGATATGGTCCTCATAAAATTGACTCAGTTACAGTGTTTTGTGGTTTATTAAACTGAATTTATTATTCTATTCACTACAGGGATATGGCGGCGGTGAAACGCACGTAAACGCCATCTACAAACCTCTCAAACTATGAGATAGTGTTCATTCAGCCCCCTATCAGCCTTTACACTGACGTTATACCTGCTAATGCTCTAAGACTGGGCTGCTTTGACAAATTCTAGGATTGCTATAAGTGACACGCATGTCACTCTTTGCAGATACATCTTTTGTGCTGATGTACAGACTGTAAACACTGCAGGGGTGCTTGTCAAGGGTTGGACTGTAAAACAAGGATCATGGGAACGAAATATATCATCTTTATAGAAAGCAGCAGCCTGTCAAATGGTTTCTACAATGTAAGTGTTTGTTTAATAGCCTCAAAGTGGGTCCTAAAGATATTTGTACACGGCGTTGTTTGAATAATTCAGTTTATCTGCTTTGCTGCTGCTTTAAAGGTCAAGCAATGAGATAACTTGGTGATAGACTGCACGTGATCACGTATCTCACGTGATCTGAAGTAATTTTTTGCTAATCAGGTTGAATAATCTTTCCATCATGATGGTCAAAGCCCAGATGGTAGATTTATCAGTCACAAGACTGTCAGTATTAGCATATATGTTGTTCAATTTTTTTTTCCTGAACCTAATGCAGAGGGAAAAAAAGATACATGAGGTAATAGAGAAACAGTGTCATTGCAAAAAGGGTGACTCCAACTGCATCCACAACACACTTAGCACTGGGCAGCACATGTAGCAGAAGACAAACACAGCTGAGCAGAGCGGAGTCAAGCAGTGTCTTCCTGCTCAGTTATTCATTACCATTTTTTGCATCAATGTAAATATTGGCTAGAATTATTTACGGCCTAAAATTGTCAACTGCACCTCCCCAAAAATCCAAGCTCTTATCATGTCCTTGATAGGAGTCACTGTTGTTGGACAGCGTTTACACAGCCTTTATTTTACCGCGACAGCTACGCTTAGAGAATGAGCAATGTATTATAGTGCTCTTAATCAGGCAAACACGCGAGCGAGATGTGTGCTTAAACTTTCACTGCTATGTCCTTTAATTCAAGCTTGTGCCAGCGTTAAATGCAGAAATGTCACTGAGTTCAAACTACAGTAGTGAGACTGCTGTCATAACTGTTACATAAAAGTGACTCTGGCACTGCCGTCATATTTATATAATAAGCTGCGTGTCTGAAAATCTTTTATATATTTCTTTAAAAGGAGTAAAAAGGTTTAAATAAATATTCACCTAGATTTCATGTCTTGCACATTGCCACAAAAAGGAACTGATCACCACAGAGTTCCCAGCGTTTCCTCCATTTCTTTCTTTCTTTTTTTTTTTTTTTTAACAATATATAGTAAATAAACACAGTAAAGATAATATGCAAATATTGTAGAAAGACAGCAGTGCTATTCTACTTCTAGGGCAACACACCAAATGCTTGCAATGACAAGTCTTCATCATATTTTCTTGAAAACCTTCTGCCGCGACTGAGCCAGATTAGGACCGATCAGTCAAAAGGCAAAACTGCAACTGCAGCCGAGTGACTTCATGAGCGCCAGTCAGATGTGAAGGTTCAAATCTGTTTTCCTCCAGGGGCTCGAACATGACGTGACATGTGTGAGCTTCATCCAGCATCAGTCTACCTTCCTCTGAAGTCTCTGTATTTTTAACTGTCCTTAATGTCCATGACGCAAGCTCACTTATTGCATTTGGGACAAGTGCTCCATGTCACTTCTCTGCCACAAATGTGACTGAGCTCTGGCCAAAACCTGATATACTATACTCTGCATCATCACTAATTTGGTTACAGTGATACCATATCTGAGATGATCTGATTAGAGGTGTACAAGCCCAGTAGCTCCCTCTCCTCTGCATGTGCCGCAAAGTGTGTGAATGTGTCTTATTGGTGCACCTATTAGCAAACACACATGCATATATTCATGGGAGTGTGCGGGCAGGTATTACTAATGTTGTGAGGACAAAAATCTGTTAACAACTGTTTTCCTGGTGGTAACAAAAAAAAAAGCAAATCCTTATAATGCAAATCATTGCATTTTAATGTGAAGACATGTTTTAAGGTGAAGGAAAGTAGCGGTTATGATTAAGGTGAGAACAAGTCTCCAGGATGTAATGTCCTCTGAAGTTACGGAAACACGACTGTGTGTGTGTGTGTGTGTGTGTGTAGGTGTGTATGTGTGTGTGTTGAAACAAGCTGCAGTCCACCTGGCAGGCCAGTGAACTTAATGAGTCTCGTATTCATGCAGCATGCACAGCCACATCCACTGCCCGAGGCTCTGACCAGGTGCTCTGACACAACACATCTTCAAACAACGTGAGCAGGATCCTCCCAGAGGACTGAGCCTCTCGTAATATCACCGTGACCAGCAACATACCTCCCAGAAGGAGCAGTTTCCTTTAAAGCTTTACTCTAATAGCATTACCTATGACTAACTTTTAAAAACCTGGGAGGCTCTCCAAGCATTATCCAAAGCGGGGAAATTGAGTTACTTTTAGAATGTAATTTATTACTGACTTACTTCTAAAAGTTTAATCACGTTGCAAATAAGCTTGTTGCCTTTTACTGCATTAATAAATGTAGCATATTGAGTTAAATGGGAAATATATTTCAATTTCATGGCAGTAAAATGATTTAAGATGCTTATTTTGCCAACCTAGCTTTACATACTACGCATAAAGTTATGTCATGTGCCATGTGCATCAGAGGAATAGGGCCAGTTTGGTTTGAATATCTTCTTCTGGACGTTAAATGTTTTCATATTCTTTAATGTGATTTTCTTTTTCTCTCACCATAACACATTAAATGTTCCATAAAATATACTGTTATAGTCAGTTATGATTGTGATAAATTCCCATACAAAGAAAACTACTGTCAGTGGTACAATAATGCCATATTTACTACCATGATTAACCACTAAAAGCCAAACATCTGTAAAACTAAATACTGCAAAATCACCCATCAGAAGATGCTTATAAAAGATGAAAACCACACCACATCTGATTGCCTAAACAAAATGAAGCCATGGTGACTGGCAATTCCTCATATTTACCAGCTCTCTGTGACAGAAAATATCTATTAAAGAAAACATAATGTGATCATATATACATAAAATATGCAGGAATCATGTTCTATATATGAGGAGCATTAAATAAAATTTCCTCCAGTTTTCTGCAGGGTGCAATACGAAAGTAAGATAAATAAGAAAATACAATTTCAATTACAGTCGGCAATTAAAAAAATTATTTGCACTTTTATACCTTGATGCACAGGATTACATCTGGATTAAACTAGTTTTCATACAGATTTTACACCTATTTATATATATATTTAACTGTAATGATTTCCATTTCAAAACACTTTGTTCACTACAAAAAATAAAAGATGAAAACTGGTCAAACTACGACTGGTACTATTTTTTATTCTTATTTTAATATTAAAAAATAATTCTGATGATGGTTTAGGTTCACAACTATGAATGTAAGCTATGAGCCATACATGTATACAGATACAAATGCAGTATGACCATTTGCATATAATAGGAATGTGTCTTTGCACACTAGTGAGAAAACACACACATGGTTCTGCAGGAAGCATCCTGTCCTGACCTGGACTGGGTTCAGTTAACTCAGACCCAGCATTTAAAGAGGAGGCCACGAGAGGGTTTACACCTGCACTTGAGAAAGCCAAATACCCAACAATTACTGTAGTGTGGACCAGCGACGACAACTGTGCTGCTACTGGTGAGAGTTCACTCTCTCCCACACCGTTGACTCACGATCCTCAGACTTCCTGAGAACAAATGACCAACTTTTTTGGGGCTTATGATTCAAGGAGTGTTAGAAAGTGTTGAGAGAAAGGGAAACACAGGATAGCTGGCTGCTGCGACCTGCAGATACGAACAACTTGGCAGGATTTTACCACCACGGCATCGGTGAAGGGCACTGTGGGGCTTTAAAGAGAATGTGTGTGTCCAACATGTATCATCTCCTCTAATGCTTTTTTCCTCAAATGTGACCCCTGGTTCCAGTTCCTTTCCAGCAGCTGACCACCATATGTAAAAGGCCCGCACAGGTCCACTGAATCCCTGTCTAATGGGCTGCACAGATGCCACTTTCCTGGAACAGTTCCTCCTGTGTGTGTGTGTGTATGTATGTGTGTGTGTGTGTCCCTGCCTTTCTCCGTGCAAACAGACTTTGACGTTCCACACATTCCCCTCAATGTATTTCACCACTGTCTGGAAACAATGAAAGATGCTGGGCGAGAAGTGCGGAGGGAGAAAAAGTGTAAAGAATCGTGGAAAATGACATGGTGGGAGAAAGGGAAACACATGAGGGGGAAAGTTATGCTGCTGTTTGGATAAGAGTTGTTGAGGGTAAGTAAAAAGGGAAGTACGTAAACTAACAGCAGCTCAGTTGTGAAGGGAGGAGAAGAAGGAGAGGGTGAGGGCAGATTATTGACTTAATGGCAGAATCAAGGCTGTCAAGGGCTTCAGAGACACTGTTTGTGTAGTTTGGACTGGCTCTGCTAGAGCGTGCGGCGTGATGATGGAAATCTTACACTCACTCAAAACACGTCCACTGACCTTTTCATCTACCGGCCCCTGAATCAGTCTTAACATTCTGCCAACGTGGAAATGAATGGGTGCTTATTACATCTGCGGCAACATCACAGGCTCTCCGGCCCCCTTTATGCAGGTGTGTGCGTGCGCTATGTGTGCACGTGCAAGTGTAAAATGAAGCAGGAATAATCTTTATTAGCATGTAATGTTGTTGGCTCTGCTCTCGGCTCACTGTCACTCAGCAACCAATAGGAGCTGGGCGTGACGAGAAACGTAAAGACCTCAGTCGCAGCAAATTGAGTTGCTTCTTGAAGGTGACCAATCTTCATTATCGCTGACATTTCTGAAATAATGAGCTTATCATGGACAGTATGAGCATCTTGTTTGCTGGATTTTGCATTCGGAGCACAAGTTTAAAAAAAAGGCCCAACCAAACGTCTGCCTGAAACAATATAGCCTCTGACTCACCCTGTCAACATATCAATACACAGCTAAGCTTATAATTGAGGTCAATATGCATTGATGTTTCGCTCTTTCATAGATCTATAGGATGTGCAGATTTTTCTCAGAAATTGGAAATTAACTTCCAGTTGTGGCTTGACAGGTAGGAGCAATGCAATTCTTTTGAAATGGAGAATAGCTGACTCTATTTTGGACATTTCTATATAAGAGAGATGAAAAAATATCCATCAGAAATAACCAAAATAATTGCAACGGCTCCTGGGAAAATCCCTGTGATGATATGTTTAAAAAGAGACAAAAGACAGGCCTGTGACGTTCATATGAAAAATTCACAGATTGTTCTGCTCTCTGTTTTCTCCCATGTAAAACGGCACTGTGTGAATGAACATACTGGATCCATTATATGGATTTAATCAACTCAAATTTGTGTTATTAGCTTGAATTATATAGAAGATCGGTCACCACAAATGGTGACATGTGTTTAGGTGGTGAAATCAGATTAGATTGATTAGAATTAGATTGGAGTTCATATTCACATGGTAGTGCACGAAAAATCAATAAGCTGAGGAGAAGGAAAAAACTTGCAGAGAAAAGCAGAGAAATATATTTTTTTTAAAAGACAGGATTTTTTTTTTTTTTCAAAACCTGCAATAGTATTTTGTTTTGTTTCTTGGTCATCGTCACATTCAGAGCAGCATCTATTTCTAGACATATTTGTGTCTACTTGACAAATGGACTTCCACTATTCTCCATTTAGCTCCATTTTGTTCTCCACCATCTCCTGAGGGTAAATATCTGGTTCTGTAGCTGCTTAATGCTCCACATATGTTCATCAGCGAGCGTCCAGACAGTGAATTAATAAAAGCTTTTTGCTCACTGCAGCTGCCTGCTGCTACTAGAAACCAGAGTACTAAAGTTGTGGGCCAGAAAACCAAAATAATGAGTTAATTTAAGCCAAAGTGTAGAGTCAGGGAATAATTCTCTGTCGTTCCAAACTGTGGCTTTAAGGGAGACCTAAAAGCAGTCCTGTGGCCCATTGTCAATATAAAAGTATTGATTATAGATGCTTTAAGTCAAGGAGACACAGGTCAGAAAGCTTTGCTGGTCCACTAGAGATTCATGTCAGCTCGAGCTGTATAAACAGCACGATGACAGGCACCTTTTAATTTTCAATAAATAGGCAAATAGCAGAGATAAAGAAAGCCTATAGCACTAAAACACATTTAACTCACTGACAGACAAGAAAGAAAAGCTTTATATAACATCCAACATAATGGCAGAGGGGATGAGGAGAAGATTGATGGAGCCGATGGAGAGATGAACATCCACCTTACATAACAGGAGCAATGTAGAAGCTGCTTCAGGCTCCTTTTTCTAGCCCTCTGGGAGCTTTTTAGAGAAAACCCACCAGATATGACCTGAACGGCCCACTAAAACCCTCCCTTTTAGTCGTGCTTTACCTCTCCTGCCAGTACTCCAGCAGACGACCACATCAGTTCACGCCTGTGCACAACCACAAACCTAAATGAGACCCGGCAAAAGTCCCTACGCTGTTTATTCATTTTCTGCAAGCATTTTAATGGAAAATAAAGGCAGAGTAGGAAGTGTGCATACAGAGTAGGTGCTGGTGTGTGTGTGTGTGTGTGTGTGTGTGTGTGGTTGTGTGTGGTTGTGTGTGCGCGGCAGGCTCATCTGTGCAACATCTGCTCAACCAGCCCAAGGCTCCTTGCCTCTTGAGAAGTGGGTCACGTTTCCCGATGACGTCAAAGTCCTTCTGCCTCTCCAGTTTGTGGAGCTTTGCCAAAACCACCACATGCCTTTCCTCATCCTTACAATGGAAATGCTCTCTGTAAAGTCTTGATGAATCACCAGCCAAACCTAACACTATTCTTAAATATTAATACTGAAGTGGGTCTGGTCATGACAAGGTGAGGGATGGATTATTAATGGAGAAAAAATAAGAATTTCTTTCTTTCTTTCTTTTTTTTTTTTAGCTCCAACAGGAGACCAGTAAAAAAAAGAAGAAGAAGAAGAAGAAGAAGAAGGGAGGGGAAAAGGTACAACATTACAAGCAGATTATGTTGGTAGCATCACTACACAAAACACAGAATCTGCTCTCAGCACCATTGTTGTGATCCAGAATGTGAGGCTGCTAAACTGCCTCAAGCCTGAAGAACTGATGCAAAACTCTTTCCATAGTCAAAGGAGAGGATCACAGAGAAGAGAAGAGAAGAGAAGAGAAGAGAAGAGAAGAGAAGAGAAGAGAAGAGAAGAGAAGAGGATGAAAGAAAAGAGCGTCTGCCATTGAAGGTATGGGGATTTCATTCTTGCTGTCCAGCCCTGGAGGAGACGACGCAGCGACCAGAGAGTATGAATGGAACAGCAGCTAATGGAAAACATTATGGAGAGAGAGAGAGAGTGTGGAGAGAGAAATCTGAGGTGGCCCCAGGCACATAACCATTAAAATAAAGGCCCAGTACGCCTATTTATATCCCAATCACGTTGTTGTGAGTCCCAATTTTCACCTTCTGTCTTTACAAACACCGAGAGACTTTCCTAGAAATACACAAAGGCTATATGTTATCTGTATGGACGGAGGGCAGCTGAGAGGAATTCATTTGAAGTTTTCCGAGACAATAGCGTCCATCTTATCAACGAGGTTCACATGTTTTCATGACATGTTTTTTCTGACTTCTTGTTTTCCAGATGAAGATGCGACCAGTTGCCTTGTGCTCTCTAAAGCAATTACCCGGTGAGCTTGGCTATCTTGGGCCGGAAGGGGAGCCTGGAACCAGCAGCCCACTATCTGCACTGCACAGGATCGTCTGACCACACACACACACACACACATGCACAGGAGAGCCTGCTGTTCCCAGCCATCGATTGTGGCAGAGTATAAACGGATGTCACCTACACAAGAACACGTCAGCCTTGACATCGCTTACTGTCTCCAGGCAATGCAGCAACAAATCAATGAGACCTCGCCTTGCCAGTTCGCCGGACCACATGTGTGCGTGTATATTAGCAGGTGGTTACAGCGTATAGAAAAGCCATGCTGCAGCAGTGGAGGCGGACACCGCTTCACCACACTCTGGGTGTGAGCAGCAATTTTAGGAGACAGACTGAGGACAAGGCACAACTGCTCCCTTTCGTCTCACCAATTCTCTCACAACTGAGACTCACACTTTCAAACTGAATAATACAGTGAGGAGCTGAACTCTTGCCAGTGTGGGAATGTCTCGGGGCCCCTTTGGATGCCTTGTCCTCATCATGTACCTAACAAGTGAATGTCAACTCGAGACAACATTCGCTTTAAAAAAATAAATTAAATATTTATTGCGCTTAGCACATTCAGAGAAAAAGAAGTTCCTCTAAACTTCTTCTGGTGTCCTGCATTAATAAATGATAACTCGCATGCACATAAACTTCTTCTCATTTAACGAGGATGCGCACAAAAAGATGAAACTCACGGACTGATTTCTCCATTTATAGTTATTTTTCATGAATAAAAAAATACCTCATTTCCTTGAGCTGACCATTAGCAGCTTCTGTTTGCAGAGTGGAAATAAAAAATGTGACCAAACTGGTCCAGAAATGGCCTCAAACTGAGCATCATAGCGAGCAGCATTCCACCACTGGTGTTTGTTCATACATGCTGTGTCCATTAAAACCTCGATCATATAGACACTGTGTACCATCCCTAAAATTCTGCACAGGACTACAGCTATACATTGCACTTTTAATACCTGACTAATTGAAAGTGACTGGGGAAAAAGCAACCCTTAACCCAAACCCTAAGGCTCCTGCCGCTGCGAGGGGTGAAATTGCCCGTCTGACAGACAGATGTACAGACAGATTTTTTATTTTTTTTTTTTTCTCTAACGTATTTAGAGAGCAAAACATAGCATTGAGCAGGGAACAGCAGAAGCCTTGTTGGCTGCAGGGACAGACAGGCTCATGGCGAGCCAGTGAGGCAGTGGGCTGGACGGACAGGGAGGCTCACCAGGCAGAGGTTACAATAACACATTTCCTTGCACCTCTCCACTGAGCCACAGAGACATGCAGCCTGAACTGCCTAACATTTAGCCCAAAGGATTTTATTCCAAAGTCAGAGCCTGACCGAGCTAAATTAAATTAACTATTATTCCTGCTTTAATTCCAGAGAACTTTTGTAGTCAAGTATTTAAAAGGTAAAATATTGGTTATCCAAGGGAAAGCTCTTGAAAGGATTGTTTTTAGAAAATGTCGTAAAAGAACAGATCCGATTGTACTTTGCAGTGGTGGAATGCAATTAGTTAAGTTTACTCAGTTACCAGTTACCATACGTCTACTACTATACTTCTACTCTACTCCACATCCTGTTGGAAAATCATTTACTTTTTACTCAACTACATTTAACTGGCAGTCATGATTTTCAGAAATGTGCAGATTAATTAACTTATAGTATATACCAGGATGGAACATGAGCTAAAACTCAAAACCCAAAATGTTTGTGATATGTTGAGGGACTAAAAAATAATAATCATATCATATAATATACACAAGCACACAGATATAACTCTGTCAGGGGGAATTTTAATACTGGAAGCTACTGGTAAAGGAAGTCCATCTTCAGTACAAGAATCATAATAATGCAAAACTGCATGAGTGTGACTGACTAAATTTGCTTAAAGTATCTGAAGTACAGTCAAAGTATGTGCAGTTTGATGTAAAGATCTGGGTCCCCTTCAGGCAAATTACATTCAATGTTTTCTTGATTTTAGCAGGGAATGAACTATGTACAAAAATTAACACATCATCAGTAAAATAAATTAAAAAAATCTTCAAATATTAATGAACTTTAATGAGCATTACATACATAGGAGAAAAAATGAACTGTTATTTTGTTTACGTGCAAAGGTTCTGGCATCCTTCTGCAGCGTTAGAACTTCATCCACTCGTTAGGACTTAATTGTCAGGTGAAGAGCTGTCTTCGGGAATCATCAGCTGACGACACTCTCAAAGCTGATAAAAGTCTCTCACTCTTTGAGGTAACACTCAGCAACCGCCGGCTCCTCCTAACAGCTGACTGAGGTTCTGAGAATTAAGATAACCAAGAGGCTATAAAAAGATATCAAAGCACTTGATATCAGACCAGCTTTCAAATTCCACTGTCCACTCTTCTACTTTTAGAGTTCATGAACTAAAAAAACTAACAGTGCTGTAATATTTGCTGAAAGACTTATTGTTCACGTCTGTTTAATGCAAGATTAATATTTACTTTTTTATGTTAAAAACAAGTCACGTACGCCATGTGTCCTTTTGTATCCAAACTTTTGCAAACAACTGTATTGCAGTATAACACTGGACTCGTATTACTGATATGCTACGATACCATTTCTACATTTGAACACTTTTAACATGGTTTATTAAAAAAAAATGCATCACATATTATAAGTAACTGATTTTATTTAGAATCTTAATCATCAAAATAACTTCAGTTGAAGCTATCAGACAGATAATGCTGTGTAAAAATTGTGATTTTTTTTTTTAATGTGGTGGCGTAGAAACATAACACAGCATTAAATGATAAAACTACCTGTTATCTGTACTTAAGCACAGAGCTTTAACAAACACACTAAGTTACATTCCATCACAGCTGTACATATAAATTGTTAATAAAAATCTTAACGCTATGTCTACCTAAGTGAATGATCTGAATACTTCTTCAACCACTGGTATTTTGGAAATAATCTACAGCAGTCCTGTGGTGAAATCGAGAGGCAGCAATGTTTAGGGGACAACTTGTGCTGCAATTAAATAAAACATCCACAAAGCCCGTTCTTTGAAACCATAAGAAACTAACCTGGCAGCGGGATTACTAAATACAGTCATCTATCACTGAAAAACGCCCCCCTTGTCATGCTCTTGAAATATATAATCAATTAATAGCTGACTATGTTTGGATTTATTGGACAGCCCCAGTCAGAGGGGTTCAAAATGTTCCCGCTTGTTAAATGAATCATGGCGGCAGCAGCAGCAGCAACTGCGGCCCTCTCTGTTTCCAACACAGACACAATGGCCACACTGGACCTGAGGGATTAACTGAACTTCCTCTCTGAACCCAGACACACATGAAACGCCATCAGATCGATTCATTTTGGGACGCTGCTGCCTCAATATGTGCGCACTCGCTCCGAGAGGGGAAATGAACATTTGTATCTCCCATTTGTTTGCCACACATTCTACCCACTGCAGTTATTTAGGACTACACTTCCCCCCGACTCTCTACTTTAACCTCCCGCTCATGAACATGCACACACACATTTGACCACACACTTCCCGGGGCAATGTGAGAGTGTCTATTCATTCAGCAGAGTCCAGCTGCACACCTGGTGACAGCCCAGGATGGTGGTGTTGGCTCAGGTCACGGTGTAGGGGGGGGTGGGAGAGGCCGGGTTGGAGTGGGCCCACAGGTCTGTCCTTCAGGCTCTGCTCAACCTGCACATTCCTGTTCATACAGCAGCAGGGCGAGCGCAGGAATGTCCCGTCATATAAGGGATCACTGTCTTAAAGATGGGCTCCTCGTGTGATTGAAAAGGCCCCTCAGATGATGCATAGATGAGGAGTTGTGTTCCAGATACCTTACACGTCATTTTAATGGTTTTATTTACATTTTTCTCTCCTATTTTAGACAGTTTTGTATTAAGAGAAACCTTGCAAATGACCGCCTTGTGTTTAGATGTTAGAGTTTTGTCTTCTTTTGGGTTCGCTTGACAAAAATGCTCATATTTCTGAAAGTGTTATCACCAAACATATCAAATACACGGAGCTGCTTACAGAACTCCGGTGCTCAGCGATGCTAGCCAGAAAAGCAGCCACCACCAGCAGCCGTGGAGAAAGGACCACAGCATTACGTCTTAAAAAAAAAGGACCCACCATAAAAATTTCACAACTGTGTTTTGGAACTGGAATAAACAATACTTCTGTTGGAATATTCTGTCAGAAGATGTTTCCTGTAGTCCCTGTGCGTATTGTTTGCTTTGGTAGTTTCTATGTTATTGTGCTTCTTATTTTTCTGTTAGGACAGTTTTCAAAGTTTTCCAGAGTTGACTGTCGTACATTTCTGCATTTGCCTGCTTTGTGTCTCGTCTTTGGTCTGATCAGAACGCTGAACATTGTTATTCGTGCTCTAACTTTGTGTTCCATAAAACTTTAAATGTTACTATTAGTAGTTGGTGCTATTCATATTTTTGGGGAAATAATAACAGAGGAAGGTCAGTTGTTCATAGTGGGCATATGATGCATGAAACTAATTTCTAAATACCACATGTCCTGTCCTAGCCCTGTTTATTTCTATATTGATTTCCATTATTTCACTAATAAATAATGCCACAGCAAGAAAAAAAAAGTCCACTGATGTGGGTACATGTGTTCTGACAACATCTAAGGTTTCAGAGTTTCGGCTTCTGCCAAAGAAAAATGGTTCTGTGGGGGAAAAAAAATACATGTTTTTATATCTCAAAATAAATGATCAACACTAATATTATTATGGTAACGATCACAAACCTTGGAAAGCACATTGGCTATAGTATGAGCAATGACGCATTTCATAAAACGTCCAGTCCTAATCACACGTACACCTACTATATCATGCACATGTGCAAGTGCATCCAGTTGTCCACATACATGCACACACGCTCTCTATCTTTGCCTCACACGCACAAACATACTCATGCCGAAGCACAGACACCCACTTACTCTACTCATACACACATTTGTGCCAGGAACATTCTGTTCACCTCCATTACCGAAATAGTCGATCTCTTATGGTAACACAGAAAACTTGAGTGACATAATTGCCTCAGTCTAGAACAGACAGCAGAAGAAAGTACAGCGTGTAATCTACCCTTCAACACACACGAAAAAATCCATAATTGGCTTCAGATTCTACCATTCTATTCAAATGTGAGGCATTTATTAGGAACCTGAGGTGTTAATATGTGTGATGTGTGTGAGGACTGGAGGCCTGCGCCTGTCTAGCAGTTCCAGCTGCGTTGGGTTGTGTCTGTGGTTAGAGGCCCTCCATGTTTCTCAGAGCGGATTCAACCTCTCAGCCGGCAGCAGCTGGCAGCCATCAAGCTGCTGGCACCACACACACGCACACACACACACGCACACACACGCACGGACATGTACACACAGACGTCCGCAATTTCCATAGTAATCAGTAGGGAACCGGAGCGTGGTCGTGCCAGGGGTAGGGAAGAGAGTGAAGAGGGGTATTTAATTCAGTCTTGGACCTCTGGCTTGGTTGGCGGAGGTGATCAGAGATAAAGAGAGAAAGATTCAGGATATGAGCTACTCTCGATGCTGTAAATGAAGGTAATGAAAGAATTGGACACAGATGGGTGAGCCATGTAATGTTGACTTTAAAGGATAATTCTGCACCATCACAACATGGGCCCCATTTTGGTAGTTTTGATCATCATTGTAATCAATAATTAACTGTGTTCTCACTAAGTTCACCGCTGAGATCCAGGAACATTACAACATCCCTAAAAACAGTTGAGATGGAGCAATAAGGAAGTGGTCAGATAGAAACTTTCAAGGAAGCCTTCTACATTTTGGGAAATAGGCTTACTCATGGGACAAGAGTTCGATGAGAAGATTATCACTGTGCGTATTCCCATGTGTGGGAGGATAAATGTGAAGCACAGCAGGGAACTAGTTTGCTTCACTTAGCAAACTGAATGGAAGTAGGTGGAAATAGCTAGCTTGGCCCACTCCAAGAGTAGAAAAACAGCCTATTGGTAAATTTCTTGAGTTAATGCACTGTATTTTGTTATACTGCTGCAGATTTGTTAAAGTTAGAAAAGAGAAAGTCTAGCTGCAGGCTATAACGGTTTGTCATCTAGTGGCTGTAACTTCATATTTACCGTAAAGACATACTTCTCCGAGGCCTCGTTCACATTTATATGGAGATTTTTGCAAATCAAACATTTTGTAGATGTTTCCTTGTTTTAATTTAGTTTGGGCAGTGAAGATGTCACAGCTCAATTTGTGCATGTCCACTGACGCTTAGTGTAATGACCACAAAATCACAACAATGGTTAATAAGTACCATTGTCTTTACATTTGGTTGGCATTAGCACTAAGCTCACCAGATTAGGTTAAAGTCCGCAAAACCAACAAAACGACCCAATATTTTGCTCTGGCATGTCAAATCTTCTCAATGTAGACTGGCTCTGCATGCTGATAATAACATTGTAGTCCTTTCTGCATTATCGTGTGTGCAAAGTTATTTTGTAAAACAAGGGTTGTGTTGGAAGGGGAAGATATCCGTCTAGAAATTTTACAGAGTTTATTTGCAAAAACAGATAATTCCATTTTTGCAGATTTTCAGAAAAATCATTTTTTTGTTGTTTGCTTGAGATAATATCAATTAAAGTGAAGCTGAGTGGATTGGACTCAGTGGAAATGACGTGACAGAAATAGAGATAACTTAAGTTTGATAGATGTTGTCTCAGGTAGATGATGGAAAAGATGAAGATGAAGTTTTCTGTTTTTGCAAATGAACTCTTCAAATGTCCATATTTGTGTAGACATATTGCATCAGAAAAAATGTTCACGTATTCCTTTAAACAAAGCTCCAGGTTGGTGAGTTTTTTAAACAGAAGACAGAGGCAAACAGTAATATTATTACCCAAACTGTCCACTGTAGACATTAATCCCAGTTTACAAGCTCAGCTTTGACCTCGTGTGTGTTCCATAGTTTTCTGTGCAGTGACGGATTATTACCAGCTTCTGAGGTGCACTGACTTTAGGTTTTAACCTGAAATGAAGTGCTTTAGATAATCTGGCTACATTTTTGGCTTCATTTTTAGTCTTGCACATGTAAACAAACTGAAACGATTGTCTCATTTCTTGGCCAGCTGGACTTTGCAGTAATGTTGTCACAATGTTATTCTAACTGATTGAAATGAAAGTCAAAATTATGAAAATTATGAAAACAAGAGTCTGGTTGCTGTAAGTTCAACTGAACCTTTAAACACCTGGAAACTGACCATTACAACATAGACCCTAACCCCAGAGTGACGTGGCTTCGTGCTGTGCAGCCAACATGGCTGAGCTAACACCTACACATCCTGAGCAGTTTGCTCGCTAAAAAGTTGCTGCGCCGCATCCGTCAAATGCCAGACTCTTCCTCCATTCAGGGGGGTAAGAGTAAGCCTGCTGTTTTGCCTGGCTACTAAGCAAAACCTCGAATGACCTACTTTCATTCCTACCCCAATTTCTCCACCCCTTGCCTCCTCCTCACACACGCACAGCGCAGCTAATACACTGGGACTGAATGGGGATTGAAAGTGTGAAGTGGATCGCCCAATCACAAGACACACAGAGGCCCATGCTGATATCAGCTTCCTTTCCAAGTGCACGGGGAGGCTTTCAATGAGACTGTTTCTAACCCAGAGGGCAGTCCAGTCACACACACAAAAAATAGCAAAAGCATAAAAACATCATATCCCATGAGGCTATGTGTTTAGAATACAAACAAGCTGTTTGGGATGAGAGTGTGCTTTGGTAAATCACTGGCCCACAGGCTATCACCAACCTCCTCCATCCCAAACACAATTCAATTACACACGGTACAGCAAAAATAGAGCAACAAGAAACATTTACAACAGTAATTGTGTTTGGATCCCTTTCCACAGGAAGTCATTATAATAGATTTTAAGAATATCTTTATCATCCAAGTTAAGAAAGAATTTCCTCCTCTGGTTGGGATAATATTTGTGTTGGTGTCAGTGAGAGGACAGAGTGCTGCGAGAGGGGTGGAGTTACTGAGAGAAAAGGGAGTGGCTTCCAGTACCTCATAAAGAGAGTCGTCTAAAAAGCAGTTCACTCCCACTCACTGCCTAATCAGTTCTGCTCAAACTTTGCAGCCCAGGTAGTTAAAAAACATCCAATGTGTGCTGGAAATACAGCAGACTCCTTCACTCTGCAAGAGAAAGTTCGGTGACAGCGCTGATGTCTGCAGCAGGAGAGCCTCGGACTCAAATTTCCTTACATGCTGTGAAAAGCGATCCACACCACAAGTCCACACCTCGTCCTCCAGTTCAATATCCCCCAGCTGGAATACAGAAGACTGGCTTGTCATTTTGTATTAACCCAAGAAAAAGAACTATCCCACAGAGGCTACCGCTAACCGCTATCAAATCAGCTGATAATGACTTTCTTTTATTACACCCATGATGGGAGGACAACCCCAGCATTGCAAAATGCACCTATTTAGTGAGCTGATGGATGCTGGCAGCCAATTTGTAATCAAAGGACGGGAAAATGACTGTTTATTAAATCTACAGTTGTGCAGACTTAAGCGCAGCCTCGGAGCATGGCTTTGGCAGAGTGGTGGAGGGCAACATGTCAGCTTTAAGACTTCTGAAGAAGAGGCAGAGAGATTCCTCTTTGCTCTATTTATTTTTGGAATAAACTGTTTTTACACAGTAACTATCAATCTGAAGGGCCTTTTTAAAAAAAAATAAAACTCTAAGGTCTATGGGAGAAGCTTCCCGAGAAAAACAAAGTTAAGTACCAAATGGAAGCCTCCATTTAGCCTCAGCCTATCCTTCAAACACTTCAGATGCACAGCAGTAATATAAACATCATCGGGTCAACAAAGTGCAGATCTTCTCCTTTTCATGCCGCTTCTTTAAAACATCATAACTCCATTAAACACAGCGAAAGGGCGAACTGTTAAAACATCAACCAACCTCTTAGGTGATCTAACAAACAAGCTGCTAGAAAATTATAGCCCCGCTGCCGTTGGCCAGCAAACCTGTATTTTTACATCCAGGCAGAGTCGGTAGGACACTTCTTAAAGTTGGACATCTCTCCTGTTCCCATCACCATGTGGCGGTTGCATTGTGGCCCCCAAAAGTGTGTCTGACCCCCCTTGGGGAGGCCAGAGCGCAGTGTGAGTGAGGTGATGACTGGTGTGGATCAGCATGGGCTTGTTTACACATTACAGACCACACAGACAAGACACGGTTAAGACAGCATGTGCACGCCATGTGTGTCTCAATTACAGGCAGGCCACGACTGGTCAACTGCTTAGCAGCACCATCACACATGACGGGGAACCACTCGGGTTTTGTCACAGAAACTCTAACATATTCTTAACTTTTCCATATTAGTGCAATTGGTGCAGCCTGAGCACTGCTGTCTTCATGTCCCACAACAAAAAAACTTGTAATTGAGATCATCTTTCAGCAGAGGGCTCCAGCCTGGCCGAGGTGACAGAGCAGAGGAGAGTCACAGATGCTGGAAACGTCTGCGCTGTCGCATGATAGTCGACTGTGTTTGTCTGGCGGTTCCATCCTGCTCGGTTTTTATTGGGACACTGCTGCAAGAAAAAAACAAAATCTAAAGCAGACCAAGGCGTGTTAATTGCCACAGTTGCATCTATGAGAGCTGTTTACAACTAATGTCTTGATTTTAGTGCTGTTTTTTATTGTTCGCTAAGTAACTCCATCTTGAATCCCTTAAAGTAATGGAGTCTGAATCCAAACATAATGGTATCCATCCTCTTTTGTTTGACACATTTGGTGTCTTTGCAACAGTACATTGACTGTGACTTTATTACAGTTTAGCTTTCTAGGGTCTGTGATACTGATGCTGCTGCTGTGTGACGTGAAAAAAATAAGAATGTTAAACTTTCACCTATATTCAGTTTTCCTTCTATTTTTAATGGAAGATGAAGCGTTGATGAAGCGGCTACACGTGGCAGGTATACGTTCATTTTGAATGCAACAACGAAAAGATATAACGAACATATCGCGAATGAATTAGTTTATTTATATAGTTAGCAATATAGCTAGAAAATATACCAACATAGATGGAAAAGGTCTATAGCAAGACTTTTCCATCATTTGCAGGATTTCTCTTGAAAGCACAGCAGAGTGTAAAATAACCTGCTTTTTTTTCACACGCCTGTTCACAGCCACACAGCAACTATTTAATGTTAACTAAACAGCCCGCTATTTTCCAGCTCAGCACTCATTCAAAAACAGAGATTCATCTTCACTCCATCAGCGCAGCAAAGCAACTGCTGCATGTCGAATTAATAAAGATCGACACTTGAATAAGCTTCGACATCAAACCTAAATCAGAAAAAAAAGGAAAGTGTAAACTGTAAAATATCTGAGAGTCTTTTCATATCCGATTTGTGTACCAAATGTGCGCACATGTGACCACAAAGAAAAACAAACAAACACACTACAACGCTAACTAGCCCTGAGAGATGATGGGCATCTTTCAAGTGGCCGGGGCGACAGGGCAGCCTCTCATCTCCCAACCCAACCGCACTCGCAGGTCACAGCGAGAGCTTTGATCGCTCCAAAAGTCTGTTTCCCATCCACATGCTCGGCGTGCTCATTGATTTTCCATGAGAAGGGGCTGAGGAGCTGACATGAGCCTGTTTGAGCGAAGCCCCCCCATCTCCCTTTAACACAGGTATGCATGTGTATCAGTATCGGAGGAGGTTGAAAAAGCCAGTGCTACTACATTCCTGAGGTTTAAGGACAGCGAGCCTCGATAAGTGATGAGAAGCAAGTGGCATTTAAGTCCAGGGCAGAAAAAAAAAAAAGCAGTGGCTCAGGGATCATCTGGGGAAAATATTTGACATAAATAATTAGGGATGACATGAATCACTGACATTGTGTCCTCAGTTTGCCTTTCTCACAAGCACTTGAAAGCCCTGTATCAAAAATAGCCTTCCTTAAGTTGGAACATGCCAAGTTTGGTGCTTTATTTTCAAATGACAACGCAGAACTTGACATTAAACCATGGGCCTGTGTGTGGGGTGTTTTTTTTTTCCTCCACAAGCATCACCTTAGTCTGAAATGGGCAACATTTTTAAAGGAGATGTGGCTTAATTGATTGTTTTTGTCAAATATTGTATTATTTTATATCATTTTATTTTATTTTAAATTTAAAATGAGTTCATTCAAATCAGTAATTATTTAATCAATGTCACTGTGGTGGTGACATAGGAAAAAAATAATTAATATAATTACATTTTCGCCTGGAAATGGCTGCAACTGGCTGAACCAGAACATGACAAGATACCAGTAAGAACATGAATTGTGCAGATCAGATCAAACTGTAATATCCACACTGCACTGTACAACATGTAAACACATAATAATAATAATAATAATAATAATAATAATAATAATAATAATAATAATAATAATAATAGATATATGATTATTATTCTTTCTGGTGTTATTGTTGTTGTGTTGGGACATAGGTGACTTTCTTTTTTAAAATGTGGACCCTCAGCACTACATGACTTCCTCACCGTCCACAGTAATAATAAAATAATATTGAAAATTATAATCAGACTCATAAAAGGCCCACAGTCTTCATTTTATTGCCACTGCACTGCTTCCCTCCTTTCCTCCCTTAGCCACAAAACCCAAAATTCGTCATGGGAAGAAGAAGAAAACAAGGCAGAAATAGAAAAGTTGAACGGGACAGAAACTTCTTACCTGGTCCCTCTGGATGCATGGCAGAGAGGTCCGGCGATGTGACTTACTGTTGGACTGACTGTGTGCCATGTCTGAGGCTATCACAGAACTGGACCTCCTGCGCCTTTTAAATACAGGGATCTCTTCCCTGGCTCCAGTCACGGGGGTGCAGCCCTCCTTGTGTCTCCCTTGGTTGGGAAGGAGCTTGTCAGCATACCTCGCCAGCAGGATGCCCAGCACTCCAACCAGGTACGCTACGTACGGTCTCCAAGTGGCCCGCACTTTGTGCAGCGAGAAGAGCGAGATAGTCCTGACCACGCTGATGAAAACTATCACCGATATGCCCTGATTCAGCCGCGCTACCATGAGTGCGCCGGTGGCCACGCAGATGAGCACAACCACGGCCGCTGTGGTGAACGAAAGCAGCCGCTCATCTGTCCCGTCCAGAAGCGAGCACGCCGCGACTTCGCCCAGGTGGCACAAGGTTAGGAGGGAGAGGGCGGTCTGGATTAGAACCCCGCAGCGGATTAAGTACACACCGACCCAAAAGAAGGCACATACAAGGGTGAACAATGGCGAAACCACACTCCAGCAAGTTTGCAACAGCTCCGCCGAGCAGCTCGAAACCAAGTGAAGGGGAGACGATGAATGCGAGAGTGTGTTGTCAGCGCTGCTGCTGCTGCCTTCAGCCTTCCAGTCTGCACATTTGACCAACAGAGCGAGAAAAACCGAAAGCGACCCCACACACACCGCGCTCCGGAGTCTCTGGGAACTCCATATTTTTGTGAACATTAGCCTCACCCACGACTCATAGTCCCGGTCACGGCACAGTGGGATGACACATGTTTTCACATAACCATTGCGATCCGGTGCGCTGAAGCTTTTTTCATGAGTGCTACTCTGCGCACCGGTGCTGTAAGCTTCTGCAGGCATCGCCATCACTCATGGCAGATATGAAGTATGAGGAAGTCTATAATGCATCTATAGCTGTGTGGTCGTGGGACAGGACATGAGTTAGTGACAGAACAAACATCATTTATTGTAAGCACAATGAAAAAGCGCGGCGAATACGCACATATGCCTCTCCATTTACGCATGGAGATGTGCTGTCAGTGAATGCATTCTCTTTGTTTATCCAGGTGCGGGATGAGGAACTGCTGCCCCAAACAGCATTAAAAAAAAGGAGCTTGGATGACAGAATAAGTCAGTTGTTTCACAGATCTAGGGCACTGCTTCCCTGCACACACACGTCCCGCTTTGCCCTCCTTTGTGGCGCGCCGTCTCTCTGACTTCTGCTGTCATTCTCTTTTGCTTTGTGGCTCCACGGCCCGGTCCGTGCAGGAGAAGCAGCAGCAGCAGTCTTTGTAAAACATCAGTCCCGTTCCGAGAAGCTTCAGCCATAAACCATTTGCTTGGCCACTTCCCGGTTTCTCCCTGAAACAGTCCAATCTCCCGGTACTTTCGAGGATAAAAAGCTGCTGAGGAATTTAAGCTGTTTGAGTGAGTGTCTGTCGGGTTGTTGCTGGGCGTTTTGGAGGGGCAAATCCGGAGTGTTTGTCACCAGCTCTCCAACCAGCCGTGAGTCTCAGCTCATTCACACCCCCGAGTTCCTACTCCACGCAGGGAGCAAGAGATTGCAGCAGCAGTGAAACCCCCAAATCCTGTTCAGCCAGCCCAGCAGGCGTTGTCCTCACTAGATCTGACTTGTGCTGGGATTTTATTTTCTCTTTTGAAATATTTGTAATACTTTTTTTTTTGCAACATATTTTATCTGCATGTATAAAAATGCTTATTTGTACGTTTAAAAAAAAGAGAAGAAAACAGCAGACAAAATAAAATAGTGCTGACCTAAATTTTCTTTGAGTTCCTCTCTGAGTGGAATCAATGTGGTGTATTTAGCAACAAACAGTTTAGACCGTGTTACACATGAGAGGCCACATTTTGATTTGTGGTTTTGCTGTCGTATCTGCGCAGGGTTACCAAGCCAACCTCAGGGCTCCACGCCGCCTTGACATCAATTCATTTTTAATTGAGGAGAAGCGTGTGGATGCTGACGAGAGCGATGGGAGCTCTGCTTGTGGAATGTTTCGCAGTGAAATTCCAAGAATAGTCCAGAGATTGCCCTCTAGCTTGACTCCTAATGTCCCCGCTCCACCAGGTCATTGAAATATTTATCCCATCATCCCACTTTAAGTGTCACTGATGATATATTGCGTCACAGTGGAGGCTTTGCATCAATGTTTCAGCACAGCAGATCTTCTGGGTGCATAAGTACATGTGTTCACAGCTCAGTAGGCACATGTGTGCTCCCTCAAATGCCCACGTAACGCTCTCGTGGGATCGCTCCTCTTCGCATAAAGTGAATATATGCAACATATGCAAATGGAACAGCCACAGCAGAGCATGCACATGTAACCTCGCTCGTGTTTATTGCCACACAAACAAAGAAGCTGCCGTGCGTGTGGCGGTTTTATTTGTCTGTTTCTTGCACACATACACTTTTTTACCCTGAAACTTTTCAACATCTGGTCTTCTCACAGCATTTAAATGAAGACAGAACGCTGTCTTTTAGACAAGCTGTCTCTGTCATGCCATGCTCTTGCATTTACAGTCCAGTGTCCCTCCTGTTTTTTTCCACCCTCAACCCTCTCCCCTACCTGTGCTCATTCCAACAGACTGAGACGGGTCAGCACGACTCTTTCTGTCCATTGGCATATACGGGGCCCTATGTATCCCCTGTCAGCTCTGATTAGCGAGAAGCAGGGGAGGAGAAGAAGCGCTAACAGGGAGCGATAGGAGCAGGAGGAGGCCAGGTCCTGTCGATCACCTCTCAGCACATGTTCGCTCTGTGCCAGACAGCCCTTTCAGTGCAGCTTGCAGGCTCCAGGCACAACCAGATTTTTTTGCGACAACATTTTTTTCCACCTTATCAGGCAACTTTTTCTCTGGTAGAGTTGAAACAATGTTGCTTTATCTGAATGGTTGCTCTCATGGATGACAGGAGCAGAAACATTCCCTCTTCACAAACTGAAGATAAGAGCAAGACAAAAGAGAGGCGAGTTGAAGTCAGCCTGAAAACAGGGATTTTGCAAGCATCCATTCAACTAGTAAGAAACAATGTTGGTCCTCTTTTACACCGTAGAGCCAAAACCATTAACAGAGGGGGTAAAAGGTTGTTCAAATAACTATATCTGTGTGTGGTAATGAAAAAGAAAATGAATTTGATTATCTTAGAGGCTGGAAAATCAGAGTAAAGGCACAGTTGCGCCAGATGTGGAATCGCTGGAACAACACCTGTGTTATCAAAAGTGAAAGCCAACAGCTGGACTTGCTTTCCAGCGAACTGTCAATGGCCAGGAAGAATGAAACTCTTCATAAACTGACATCTTTCTCTTCTGAAAACCCTCACATTCCGGTTCAGATGTAGTTTGTGGCAGATGAAGATGAATCACTACAGTCTTCAGATGTAGCGTATCCTTCACTACACCCAGCGTGTTGGGGGAAACTCGTCAGGAAATTTGCTTTCGATTGTCTCCACAAGCACATCGAGAGGCCATTCTGAATTACCCGGAGGAATTTTAACGACTGGGGAATGCACACGTAACCGTCTTACCCTATTTGGCAATGCCACGGTCCATTGTAAAAGAGGAATCTTTTATGAGGAGCAATTCATCAGACATCTGGTTTTGATGTTGCATGGGGGGCAGTTGTCAGATGTGACCTCGCTCAGACCTGCTCCGGCCTCTGGGGCTGCCGCTGACAGATCAGATGCACAATCTGGAACCATGAATGTCCACAGGCCGGTTTCCTGCAGAGATCTTTACCATTGAACCACTTCATCCTGAAGCTTCGATACTCTCCCTATATCTGATTTGAAGATGAACTGATGCCATATTTCACACTTGATTTACACTTACAACAATTCAGGTTGCCAACAGGTTTCAGTAATCTCTTGTATATAATTATACATCAACAGCAGGTTCCTGTTTGATCACACTTTGGCAGAAATTGTAGTAACACAAAAAAAGGAGTACAGCTATGAAAAGTAACTTTTTTCAATATTATGCATCGAGTTATGCAGCATGTTTCAGAGTTGAAAGTTTAAGGAAGGGAAGGAAAAAAGAAGAGCGGGCAACTGAATAGAGTGATGGAAACAAGTTTACATTCTGTTTGGCACTTGAGTGCAGAGACGGAGATCCATCGCAGTGTGTTTACCGGCCCTCATGGGCAGCAGCTGGCTCATGGCCAACTTTCCACTGAGGTGCTGCGGACACCCATCTCCACATACACACAAATGCCACCGCCACCATATACACGGACATGCACGTGCACACACTTCCTTACACAGTCATTTAAACGCCCATGTGTGTGTGTACACTCAGTTGCACGAGTGCCTGCAGAACATGGACCTTCCAGTCCGGGCACCCAACAAATCAACAGGCATCCTTTCTCTTTAGAAATATGTTTGCTGTTAACCAAACCGTAATTAGTCCGTGCTGTCTTGTATTACATAATCAGAGCAAAAATGGGGAACTTACAGCAGAGCCAACCGCATGAGGAGACTGTGTGCTGCGATTTCGACATCTTCCAAAACAATATTACACTTTAAACCAGGGATTCATTAGTATAAGTGATGCTGTAGGATGTAGATATCAAGGCACAGCTTTGCATGTTCTATACAGAGCAACACAGAATGCTTTGGACAGGAAACCTAGCCTGTCACTGCACATGGTAATTTCCCTCTGATATACGTAGAAA
>NW_007577869.1:661584-662647 GCF_000690725.1 Stegastes partitus | reverse complement strand
CACGACCCTAGTGAGGATTAAGAGGTGTATAGAAAATGGATGGATGGATTGTTGTGAAAAATATGTTGAGTTCTAGGAAATCTTTATGGGTACTTTTGCAGTTTTTAAACATTTTATGGATCAATTACTTTCACTACAACTTGTCCTTCAGTTAGTGCTTACACTTCACTACAGTCTACTGTGGACGAGGAAAAGCTCTGCTGGTTCTCCAGATGTCGCTGAATGCAACACACTAGTTCAAACCCAGTTGCCTACTTAGGGCCTAAAGGCTGAGCTCCTTTTGTGTACTGCAGCACATGTCTCTTGGGGTCTGAGGGGCAGTGGTCGTGTGTCCTTCCACACAGAGCATGGACGACCATTCGCAGGGCATGAAGACCACAGTGCTTGAACCCCGAAACAAACGGGAAACGCTCTCCTATGAGACAGCTGGCAAAATGGAGGGATCATTCAAAGTGGTAAAGTTGGGATGTGGAGATGGGATTGGGCCACTATGTATGAAAAAATAATTATGAGACATCATATCAGAACAGTTATATGGTATATTCACGTTCACGCTATTTGAAACAAAAGCTGGGGTTTAGCAAATTATTTCTAAAACCTAATGCAAAAAAAAACATGTTTGCAGAAAAACAGCCTAAAGCTGTTGTGGTTTGGATATTCCTCTGATATTACATTTAACTTCAAAATCCTACATGTATAAAGTACTTTTGGCAGCTGTACATCTGTTTAACATAAAAGCAAGCTCTGACAGACTTTTAGTAATGTGAAAAATGTATGTGTAAAAAAACATGATTCAATAATTAAACTAATTATTAAAATGGGAACCAGATTGCTTCAGGAGAAAATGGTAACATAATTATGATTTCTATTTAAAAAGTACTGTTGTGTACAAGTTTGAGATTTTATAACTTCACTTGAAAGTTTTTATTTCATGCTACTTTAGACTTAAAATTTCCTTTTATAAATTACCAAAATGTTAATCTTTCCGATGGTCCGTCAACATATCCTGCATAATGTGTGGTTCCATCAGGAAATGTAACAAAGTCTAAGCTTAAAATTATGA